>NW_026646403.1:600000-772632 GCF_949987535.1 Balaenoptera acutorostrata
GTGTAGGGCGTAGGGTATGGGTTAGGGTTAGGGTTAGGGCTAGTGTTAGGGTTAGGGCTCGGTTTAGGGTACGGGTTAGGATTAGGGTATGCGTTATGGTTAGGGTAGGGGTTAGGGTTAGGATACGCGTTAGGGTGAGGGTAGTTATTAAACCTATCCCACTCTCTAGATACCCCTTAGCACGTAAAGGAATATTATTTGGGGGTCCAGCCATGGAGAAGAGTTTAGACACGAGGAGAAGATAAGGAACACACCCATTATCAAGAAATCGCATTAGGATTCTCTTTTTAACCTGTTCCTTAAAACACTAGTGCTTAGGAAATCTATTGGAGGCAGAAGCAGTCAAGGGTAGCTTAGGGTTAGGGTTAGGGTTAGGGTGAGGGTTAGGGTACGGCTTAGGGTACGGGTTCGGGGAGGGGTTCGGGTAGGGCGTAGTGTATGGGTTAGGGTTAGGGTTAGGGTTAGTGTTAGGGTTAGGGCTCGGTTAAGGGTACGGGTTAGGATTAGGGTACGCGTTAGTGTTAGGGTAGTGGTTAGGGTTAGGGTACGCGTTAGGGTGGGGGTAGTTATTAAACCTATCACACTCTCTAGATACCCCTTAGCACGTAAAGGAATATTATTTGGGGGTCCAGCCATGGAGAAGAGTTTAGACACGAGGAGAAGATAAGGAACACACCCATTATCAAGAAATCACATTAGGATTCTCTTTTTAACCTGTTCCTTAAAACACTTGTGCTTAGGAAATCTATTGGAGGCAGAAGCAGTCAAGGGTAGCTTAGGGTTAGGGTTAGGGTTAGGGTACGGCTTAGGGTACGGGTTCGGGGAGGGGTTCGGGTAGGGCGTAGGGTATGGGTTAGTGTTAGGGTTAGGGTTAGTGTTAGGGTTAGGGCTCGGTTTAGGGTACGGGTTAGGATTAGGGTACGCGTTAGGGTTAGGGTAGGGGTTAGGGTTAGGGTATGCGATAGGGTGAGGTTAGTTATTAAACCTATCCCACTCTCTAGATACCCCTTAGCACGTAAAGGAATATTATTTGGGGGTCCAGCCATGGAGAAGAGTTTCGACACTAGGAGAAGATAAGGAACACACCCATTATCAAGAAATCACATTAGGATTCTCTTTTTAACCTGTTCCTTAAAACACTAGTGCTTAGGAAATCTATTGGAGGCAGAAGCCGTCAAGGGTAGCTTAGGGTTAGGGTTAGGGTTAGGGTGAGGGTTAGGGTACGGCTTAGGGTACGGGTTCGGGGAGGGGTTCGGGTAGGGCGTAGGGTATGGGTTAGGGTTAGGGTTAGGGTTAGGGTTAGGGTTATTGTTAGGGTTAGGGCTCGGTTTAGGGTACGGGTTAGGATTAGGGTACGCGTTAGGGTTAGGGTAGGGGTTAGGGTTAGTGTACGCGTTAGGGTGAGGGTAGTTATTAAACCTATCCCACTCTCTAGATACCCCTTAGCACGTACAGGAATATTATTGGGGGTCCAGCCATGGAGAAGAGTTTAGACACTAGGAGAAGATATGGAACACACCCATTATCACGAAATCACATTAGGATTCTCTTTTTAACCTGTTCCTTAAAACACTAGTGGTTAGGAAATCTATTGGAGGCAGAAGCAGTGAAGGGTAGCTTAGGGTTACGGTTAGGGTTAGGGTGAGGGTTAGGGTACGGCTTAGAGTACGGGTTCGGGGAGGGTTTCGGTTAGGGCGTAGGGTATGGGTTAGGGTTAGGGTTAGGGTTAGTGTTAGGGTTAGGGCTCGGTTTAGGGTACGGGTTAGGATTAGGGTACTCGTTAGGGTTAGGGTAGCGGTTAGGGTTAAGGCACGCGTTAGGGTGAGGGTAGTTATTAAACCTATCCCACTCTCTAGATACCCCTTAGCACGTAAAGGAATATTATTTGGGGGTCCAGCCATGGAGAAGAGTTTAGACACGAGGAGAAGATAAGGAACACACCCATTATCAAGAAATCACATTAGGATTCTCCTTTAAACCTGTTCCTTAAATCACTAGTGCTTAGGAAATCTATTGGAGGCAGAAGCCGTCAAGGGTAGCTTAGGGTTAGGGTTAGGGTTAGGGTGAGGGTTAGGGTACGGCTTAGGGTACGGGTTCGGGGAGGGGTTCGGGTAGGGCGTAGGGTATGGGTTAGTGTTAGGGTTAGGGTTAGTGTTAGGGTTAGGGCTCGGTTTAGGGTACGGGTTAGGATTAGGGTACTCGTTAGGGTTAGGGTAGCGGTTAGGGTTAGGGTACGCGTTACGGTGAGGGTAGTTATTAAACCTATCACACTCTCTAGATACCCCTTAGCACGTAAAGGAATATTTTTTGGGGGTCGTGCCATGGAGAAGAGTTTAGACACTAGGAGAAGATAAGGAACACACCCATTATCACGAAATCACATTAGGATTCTCTTTTTAACCTGTTCCTTAAAACACTAGTGCTTAGGAAATCTATTGGAGGCAGAAGCAGTCAAGGGTAGCTTAGGGTTAGGGTTAGGGTTAGGGTGAGGGTTAGGGTACGGCTTAGGGTACGGGTTCGGGGAGGGGTTCGGGTAGGGCGTAGGGTATGGGTTAGGGTTAGGGTTAGGGTTAGTGTTAGGTTTAGGGCTCGGTTTAGGGTACGGGTTAGGATTAGGGTACGCGTTAGGGTTAGGGTAGGGGTTAGGGTTAGGGTACGCGTTAGGGTGGGGGTAGTTATTAAACCTATCACACTCTCTAGATACCCCTTAGCACGTAAAGGAATATTATTTGGGGGTCCAGCCATGGAGAAGAGTTTAGACACTAGGAGAAGATAAGGAACACACCCATTATCTCGAAATCACAATAGGATTCTCTTTTTAACCTATTCCTTAAAACACTAGTGGTTAGGAAAGCTATTGGAGGCAGAAGCAGTCAAGGGTAGCTTAGGGTTAGGGTTAGGGTTAGGGTGAGGGTTAGGGTACGGCTTAGGGTACGGGTTCGGGGAGGGGTTCGGGTAGGTCGTAGGCTATGGGTTAGGGTTAGGGTTAGGGCTAGTGTTAGGGTTAGGGCTCGCTTTAGGGTACGGGTTAGGATTAGGGTACGCGTTAGGGTTCGGGTAGGTGTTAGGTTTAGGGTACGCGTTAGGGTGAGGGTAGTTATTAAACCTATCCCACTCTCTACATACCCCTTAGCACGTAAAGGAATATTATTTGGGGGTCCAGCCATGGATAAGAGTTTAGACACGAGGAGAAGATAAGGAACACACCCATTATCAAGAAATCACATTAGGATTCTCTTTTTAACCTGTTCCTTAAAACACTAGTGCTTACGAAATCTATTGGAGGCAGAAGCCGTCAAGGGTAGCTTAGGGTTAGGGTTAGGGTTAGGGTGAGGGTTAGGGTACGGTTTAGGGTACGGGTTCAGGTAGGGTTTCGGGTAGGGCGTAGGGTATGGGTTAGGGTTAGGGTTAGAGTTAGTGTTAGGGTTAGGGCTCGGTTTAGGGTACGGGTTAGGATTAGGGTACGCGTTCGGGTTAGGGTAGGGGTTAGGGTTAGGGTACGCGTTACGGTGAGGGTAGTTATTAAACCTATCCCACTCTCTAGATACCCCTTAGCACGTAAAGGAATATTATTTGGGGGTCCAGCCATGGAGAAGAGTTTAGACACGAGGAGAAGATAAGGAACACACCCATTATCAAGAAATCACATTAGGATTCTCTTTTTAACATGTTCCTTAAAACACTAGTGCTTAGGAAATCTATTGGAGGCAGAAGCCGTCAAGGGTAGCTTAGGGATAGGGTTAGGGTTAGGGTGAGGGTTAGGGTACGGCTTAGGGTACGGGTTCGTGGAGGTGTTCGGGTAGGGCGTAGGGTATGGGTTAGGGTTAGGGTTAGGGCTAGGGTTAGGGTTAGGGCTCGGTTTAGGGTACGGGTTAGGATTAGGGTACGCGTTAGGGTTAGGGTAGGGGTTAGGGTTAGGTTACGCGTTAGGGTGAGAGTAGTTATTAAACCTATCCCATTCTCTAGATACCCCTTAGCACGTAAAGGAATATTATTTGGGGGTCCAGCCATGGAGAAGAGTTTAGACACGAGGAGAAGATAAGGAACACACCCATTATCAAGAAATCACATTAGGATTCTCTTTTTAACCTGTTCCTTAAAACACTTGTGCTTAGGAAATCTATTGGAGGCAGAAGCAGTCAAGGGTAGCTTAGGGATAGGGTTAGGGTTAGGGTACGGCTTAGGGTACGGGTTCGGGGAGGGGTTCGGGTAGGGCGTAGGGTATGGGTTAGGGTTAGGGTTAGGGTTAGTGTTAGGGTTAGGGCTCGGTTTAGGGTACGGGTTAGGATTAGGGTACGCGTTAGTGTTAGGGTAGTGGTTAGGGTTAGGGTACGCTTTAGGGTGAGGGTAGTTATTAAACCTATCCCACTCTCTAGATACCCCTTAGCACGTAAATGAATATTATTTGGGGGTCCAGCCATGGAGAAGAGTTTAGACACTAGGAGAAGATAAGGAACACACCCATTATCAAGAAATCACAATATGATTCTCTTTTTAAACTGTTCCTTAAAACACTAGTGGTTAGGAAATCTATTGGAGGCAGAAGCAGTCAAGGGTTGCTTAGGGTTAGGGTTAGGGTTAGGGTGAGGGTTAGGGTACGGCTTAGGGTACGGGTTCGGGGAGGGGTTCTGGTAGGGCGTAGGCTATGGGTTAGGGTTAGGGTTAGGGCTAGTGTTAGGGTTAGGGCTCTTTTTAGGGTACGGGTTAGGATTAGGGTATGCGTTAGGGTTAGGGTAGGGGTTAGGGTTAGGGTACGCGTTAGGGTGAGGGTAGTTATTAAACCTATCCCACTCTCTAGATACCCCTTAGCACGTAAAGGAATATTATTTGGGGGTCCAGCCATGGAGAAGAGTTTAGACACGAGGAGAAGATAAGGAACACACCCATTATCAAGAAATCACATTAGGATTCTCCTTTAAACCTGTTCCTTAAATCACTAGTGCTTAGGAAATCTATTGGAGGCAGAAGCCGTCAAGGGTAGCTTAGGGTTAGGGTTAGGGTTAGGGTGAGGGTTAGGGTACGGCTTAGGGTACGGGTTCGGGGAGGGGTTCGGGTAGGGCGTAGGGTATGGGTTAGAGTTAGGGTTAGGGTTAGTGTTAGGGTTAGGGCTCAGTTTAGGGTACGGGTTAGGATTAGGGTACGTGTTAGTGTTAGGGTAGGGGTTAGGGTTAGGGTACGCTTTAGGGTGAGGGTAGTTATTAAACCTATCCCACTCTCTAGATACCCCTTAGCACGTAAAGGAATATTATTTGGGGGTCCAGCCATGGAGAAGGGTTTAGACACTAGGAGAAGATAAGGAACACACCCATTGTCAAGAAATCACAATATGATTCTCTTTTTAAACTGTTCCTTAAAACACTAGTGGTTAGGAAATCTATTGGAGGCAGAAGCAGTGAAGGGTAGCTTAGGGTTACGGTTAGGGTTAGGGTGAGGGTTAGGGTACGGGTTCGGGGAGGGTTTCGGGTAGGGCGTAGGGTATGGGTTAGGGTTAGAGTTAGGGTTAGTGTTAGGGTTAGGGCTCGGTTTAGGGTACGGGTTAGGATTAGGGTACTCGTTAGGGTTAGGGTAGCGGTTAGGGTTAGGGTACGCGTTAGGGTGAGGGTAGTTATTAAACCTGTCACACTCTCTAGATACCCCTTAGCACGTAAAGGAATATTATTTGGGGGTCCAGCCATGGAGAAGAGTTTAGACACTAGGAGAAGATAAGGAACACACCCATTATCACGAAATCACATTAGGATACTCTTTTTAACCTGTTCCTTAAAACACTAGTGCTTAGGAAATCTATTGGAGGCAGAAGCAGTCAAGGGTAGCTTAGGGTTAGGGTTAGGGTTAGGGTGAGGGTTAGGGTACGGCTTAGGGTACGGGTTCGGGGAGGGGTTCGGGTAGGGCGTAGGCTATGGGTTAGGGTTAGGGTTAGGGCTAGTGTTAGGGTTAGGGCTCGCTTTAGGGTACGGGTTAGGATTAGGGTACGCGTTAGGGTTCGGGTAGGTGTTAGGTTTAGGGTACGCGTTAGGGTGAGGGTAGTTATTAAACCTATCCCACTCTCTACATACCCCTTAGCACGTAAAGGAATATTATTTGGGGGTCCAGCCATGGATAAGAGTTTAGACACGAGGAGAAGATAAGGAACACACCCATTATCAAGAAATCACATTAGGATTCTCTTTTTAACCTGTTCCTTAAAACACTAGTGCTTACGAAATCTATTGGAGGCAGAAGCCGTCAAGGGTAGCTTAGGGTTAGGGTTAGGGTTAGGGTGAGGGTTAGGGTACGGTTTAGGGTACGGGTTCAGGTAGGGTTTCGGGTAGGGCGTAGGGTATGGGTTAGGGTTAGGGTTAGAGTTAGTGTTAGGGTTAGGGCTCGGTTTAGGGTACGGGTTAGGATTAGGGTACGCGTTCGGGTTAGGGTAGGGGTTAGGGTTAGGGTACGCGTTACGGTGAGGGTAGTTATTAAACCTATCCCACTCTCTAGATACCCCTTAGCACGTAAAGGAATATTATTTGGGGGTCCAGCCATGGAGAAGAGTTTAGACACGAGGAGAAGATAAGGAACACACCCATTATCAAGAAATCACATTAGGATTCTCTTTTTAACATGTTCCTTAAAACACTAGTGCTTAGGAAATCTATTGGAGGCAGAAGCCGTCAAGGGTAGCTTAGGGATAGGGTTAGGGTTAGGGTGAGGGTTAGGGTACGGCTTAGGGTACGGGTTCGTGGAGGTGTTCGGGTAGGGCGTAGGGTATGGGTTAGGGTTAGGGTTAGGGCTAGGGTTAGGGTTAGGGCTCGGTTTAGGGTACGGGTTAGGATTAGGGTACGCGTTAGGGTTAGGGTAGGGGTTAGGGTTAGGTTACGCGTTAGGGTGAGAGTAGTTATTAAACCTATCCCATTCTCTAGATACCCCTTAGCACGTAAAGGAATATTATTTGGGGGTCCAGCCATGGAGAAGAGTTTAGACACGAGGAGAAGATAAGGAACACACCCATTATCAAGAAATCACATTAGGATTCTCTTTTTAACCTGTTCCTTAAAACACTTGTGCTTAGGAAATCTATTGGAGGCAGAAGCAGTCAAGGGTAGCTTAGGGATAGGGTTAGGGTTAGGGTACGGCTTAGGGTACGGGTTCGGGGAGGGGTTCGGGTAGGGCGTAGGGTATGGGTTAGGGTTAGGGTTAGGGTTAGTGTTAGGGTTAGGGCTCGGTTTAGGGTACGGGTTAGGATTAGGGTACGCGTTAGTGTTAGGGTAGTGGTTAGGGTTAGGGTACGCTTTAGGGTGAGGGTAGTTATTAAACCTATCCCACTCTCTAGATACCCCTTAGCACGTAAATGAATATTATTTGGGGGTCCAGCCATGGAGAAGAGTTTAGACACTAGGAGAAGATAAGGAACACACCCATTATCAAGAAATCACAATATGATTCTCTTTTTAAACTGTTCCTTAAAACACTAGTGGTTAGGAAATCTATTGGAGGCAGAAGCAGTCAAGGGTTGCTTAGGGTTAGGGTTAGGGTTAGGGTGAGGGTTAGGGTACGGCTTAGGGTACGGGTTCGGGGAGGGGTTCTGGTAGGGCGTAGGCTATGGGTTAGGGTTAGGGTTAGGGCTAGTGTTAGGGTTAGGGCTCTTTTTAGGGTACGGGTTAGGATTAGGGTATGCGTTAGGGTTAGGGTAGGGGTTAGGGTTAGGGTACGCGTTAGGGTGAGGGTAGTTATTAAACCTATCCCACTCTCTAGATACCCCTTAGCACGTAAAGGAATATTATTTGGGGGTCCAGCCATGGAGAAGAGTTTAGACACGAGGAGAAGATAAGGAACACACCCATTATCAAGAAATCACATTAGGATTCTCCTTTAAACCTGTTCCTTAAATCACTAGTGCTTAGGAAATCTATTGGAGGCAGAAGCCGTCAAGGGTAGCTTAGGGTTAGGGTTAGGGTTAGGGTGAGGGTTAGGGTACGGCTTAGGGTACGGGTTCGGGGAGGGGTTCGGGTAGGGCGTAGGGTATGGGTTAGAGTTAGGGTTAGGGTTAGTGTTAGGGTTAGGGCTCAGTTTAGGGTACGGGTTAGGATTAGGGTACGTGTTAGTGTTAGGGTAGGGGTTAGGGTTAGGGTACGCTTTAGGGTGAGGGTAGTTATTAAACCTATCCCACTCTCTAGATACCCCTTAGCACGTAAAGGAATATTATTTGGGGGTCCAGCCATGGAGAAGGGTTTAGACACTAGGAGAAGATAAGGAACACACCCATTGTCAAGAAATCACAATATGATTCTCTTTTTAAACTGTTCCTTAAAACACTAGTGGTTAGGAAATCTATTGGAGGCAGAAGCAGTGAAGGGTAGCTTAGGGTTACGGTTAGGGTTAGGGTGAGGGTTAGGGTACGGGTTCGGGGAGGGTTTCGGGTAGGGCGTAGGGTATGGGTTAGGGTTAGAGTTAGGGTTAGTGTTAGGGTTAGGGCTCGGTTTAGGGTACGGGTTAGGATTAGGGTACTCGTTAGGGTTAGGGTAGCGGTTAGGGTTAGGGTACGCGTTAGGGTGAGGGTAGTTATTAAACCTGTCACACTCTCTAGATACCCCTTAGCACGTAAAGGAATATTATTTGGGGGTCCAGCCATGGAGAAGAGTTTAGACACTAGGAGAAGATAAGGAACACACCCATTATCACGAAATCACATTAGGATACTCTTTTTAACCTGTTCCTTAAAACACTAGTGCTTAGGAAATCTATTGGAGGCAGAAGCAGTCAAGGGTAGCTTAGGGTTAGGGTTAGGGTTAGGGTGAGGGTTAGGGTACGGCTTAGGGTACGGGTTCGGGGAGGGTTTCGGGTAGGGCGTAGGGTATGGGTTAGGGTTAGGGTTAGGGTTAGTGTTAGGGTTAGGGCTCGGTTTAGGGTACGGGTTAGGATTAGGGTACTCGTTAGGGTTAGGGTAGCGGTTAGGGTTAGGGTACGCGTTAGGGTGAGGGTAGTTATTAAACCTATCCCACTCTCTAGATACCCCTTAGCACGTAAAGGAATATTATTTGGGGGTCCAGCCATGGAGAAGAGTTTAGACACGAGGAGAAGATAAGGAACACACCCATTATCAAGAAATCACATTAGGATTCTCCTTTAAACCTGTTCCTTAAATCACTAGTGCTTAGGAAATCTATTGGAGGCAGAAGCCGTCAAGGGTAGCTTAGGGTTAGGGTTAGGGTTAGGGTGAGGGTTAGGGTACGGCTTAGGGTACGGGTTCGGGGAGGGGTTCGGGTAGGGCGTAGGGTATGGTTTAGAGTTAGGGTTAGGGTTAGTGTTAGGGTTAGGGCTCAGTTTAGGGTACGGGTTAGGATTAGGGTACGCGTTAGTGTTACGGTAGGGGTTAGGGTTAGGGTACGCTTTAGGGTGAGGGTAGTTATTAAACCTATCCCACTCTCTAGATACCCCTTAGCACGTAAAGGAATATTATTTGGGGGTCCAGCCATGGAGAAGGGTTTAGACACTAGGAGAAGATAAGGAACACACCCATTATCAAGAAATCACAATATGATTCTCTTTTTAAACTGTTCCTTAAAACACTAGTGGTTAGGAAATCTATTGGAGGCAGAAGCAGTCAAGGGTAGCTTAGGGTTAGGGTTAGGGTTAGGGTGAGGTTTAGGGTACGGCTTAGGGTACGGGTTCGGGGAGGGTTTCGGGTAGGGCGTAGGGTATGGGTTAGGGTTAGGGTTAGGGTTAGTGTTAGGGTTAGGGCTCGGTTTAGGGTACGGGTTAGGATTAGGGTACTCGTTAGGGTTAGGGTAGCGGTTAGGGTTAGGGTACGCGTTAGGGTGAGGGTAGTTATTAAACCTATCACACTCTCTAGATACCCCTTAGCACGTAAAGGAATATTATTTGGGGGTCCAGCCATGGAGAAGAGTTTAGACACTAGGAGAAGATAAGGAACACACCCATTATCACGAAATCACATTAGGATTCTCTTTTTAACCTGTTCCTTAAAACACTAGTGCTTAGGAAATCTATTGGAGGCAGAAGCAGTCAAGGGTAGCTTAGGGTTAGGGTTAGGGTTAGGGTGAGGGTTAGGGTACGGCTTAGGGTACGGGTTCGGTGAGGGGTTCGGGTAGGGCGTAGGGTATGTGTTAGGGTTAGGGTTAGGGCTAGTGTTACGGTTAGGGCTCGGTTTAGGGTACGGGTTAGGATTAGGGTACGCGTTAGGGTTAGGGTAGGGGTTAGGGTTAGGGTACGCGTTAGGTTGAGGGTAGTTATTAAACCTATCACACTCTCTAGATACCCCTTAGCACGTAAAGGACTATTATATGGGGGTCCAGCCATGGAGAAGAGTTTAGACACGAGGAGAAGATAAGGAACACACCCATTATCAAGAAATCACATTAGGATTCTCTTTTTAACCTGTTCCTTAAAACACTAGTGCTTAGGAAATCTATTGGAGGCAGAAGCCGTCAAGGGTAGCTTAGGGTTAGGGTTAGGTTTAGGGTGAGGGTTAGGGTACGGTTTAGGGTACGGGTTCAGGGAGGGGTTCGGGTAGGGCGTAGGGTATGGGTTAGGGTTAGGGTTAGAGTTAGTGTTAGGGTTAGGGCTCGGTTTAGGGTACGGGTTAGGATTAGGGTACGCGCTAGTGTTAGGGTAGGGGTTAGGGTTAGGGAACGCGTTAGGGTGAGGGTAGTTATTATACCTATCACACTCTCTAGATACCCCTTAGCACATAAAGGAATATTATTTGGGGGTCCAGCCATGGAGAAGAGTTTAGACACGAGGAGAAGATAAGGAACACACCCATTATCAAGAAATCACATTAGGATTCTCTTTTTAACCTGTTCCTTACAACACTAGTGCTTAGGAAATCTATTGGAGGCAGAAGCCGTCAAGGGTAGCTTAGGGTTAGGGTTAGGGTTAGGGTGAGGGTTAGGGTACGGCTTACGATACGGGTTCGGGGAGGTGTTCGGGTAGGGCGTAGGGTATGGGTTAGGGTTAGGGTTAGGGCTAGTGTTAGGGTTAGGGCTCGGTTTAGGGTACGGGTTAGGATTAGGGTATGCGTTAGGGTTAGGGTAGGGGTTAGGGTAAGGGTACGCGTTAGGGTGAGGGTAGTTATTAAACCTATCCCACTCTCTAGATACCCCTTAGCACGTAAAGGAATATTATTTGGGGGTCCAGCCATGGAGAAGAGTTTAGACACGAGGAGAAGATAAGGAACACACCCATTATCAAGAAATCACATTAGGATTCTCCTTTAAACCTGTTCCTTAAATCACTAGTGCTTAGGAAATCTATTGGAGGCAGAAGCCGTCAAGGGTAGCCTAGGGTTAGGGTTAGGGTTAGGGTGAGGGTTAGGGTACGGCTTAGGGTACGGGTTCGGGGAGGGATTCGGGTAGGGCGTAGGGTATGGGTTAGAGTTAGGGTTAGGGTTAGTGTTAGGGTTAGGGCTCAGTTTAGGGTACGGGTTAGGATTAGGGTACGCGTTAGTGTTAGGGTAGGGGTTAGGGTTAGGGTACGCTTTAGGGTGAGGGTAGTTATTAAACCTATCCCACTCTCTAGATACCCCTTAGCCCGTAAAGGAATATTATTTGGGGGTCCAGCCATGGAGAAGGGTTTAGACACTAGGAGAAGATAAGGAACACACCCATTATCAAGAAATCACAATATGATTCTCTTTTTAAACTGTTCCTTAAAACACTAGTGGTTAGGAAATCTATTGGAGGCAGAAGCAGTCAAGGGTAGCTTAGGGTTAGGGTTAGGGTTAGGGTGAGGGTTAGGGTACGGCTTAGGGTACGGGTTCGGGGAGGGTTTCGGGTAGGGCGTAGGGTATGGGTTAGGGTTAGGGTTAGGGTTAGTGTTAGGGTTAGGGCTCAGTTTAGGGTACGGGTTAGGATTAGGGTACTCGTTAGGGTTAGGGTAGCGGTTAGGGTTAGGGTACGCGTTAGGGTGAGGGTAGTTATTAAACCTATCACACTCTCTAGATACCACTTAGCACGTAAAGGAATATTTTTTGGGGGTCGAGCCATGGAGAAGAGTTTAGACACTAGGAGAAGATAAGGAACACACCCATTATCACGAAATCACATTAGGATTCTCTTTTTAACCTGTTCCTTAAAACACTAGTGCTTAGGAAATCTATTGGAGGCAGAAGCCGTCAAGGGTAGCTTAGGGTTAGGGTTAGGGTTAGGGTGAGGGTTAGGGTACGGCTTAGGGTACGGGTTCGGGGAGGGGTTCGGGTAGGGCGTAGGGTATGGGTTAGGGTTAGGGTTAGGGCTAGTGTTAGGGTTAGGGCTCGGTTTAGGGTACGGGTTAGGATTAGGGTATGCGTTAGGGTTAGGGTAGGGGTTAGGGTAAGGGTACGCGTTAGGGTGAGGGTAGTTATTAAACCTATCCCACTCTCTAGATACCCCTTAGCACGTAAAGGAATATTATTTGGGGGTCCAGCCATGGAGAAGAGTTTAGACACGAGGAGAAGATAAGGAACACACCCATTATCAAGAAATCACATTAGGATTCTCCTTTAAACCTGTTCCTTAAATCACTAGTGCTTAGGAAATCTATTGGAGGCAGAAGCCGTCAAGGGTAGCCTAGGGTTAGGGTTAGGGTTAGGGTGAGGGTTAGGGTACGGCTTAGGGTACGGGTTCGGGGAGGGATTCGGGTAGGGCGTAGGGTATGGGTTAGAGTTAGGGTTAGGGTTAGTGTTAGGGTTAGGGCTCAGTTTAGGGTACGGGTTAGGATTAGGGTACGCGTTAGTGTTAGGGTAGGGGTTAGGGTTAGGGTACGCTTTAGGGTGAGGGTAGTTATTAAACCTATCCCACTCTCTAGATACCCCTTAGCCCGTAAAGGAATATTATTTGGGGGTCCAGCCATGGAGAAGGGTTTAGACACTAGGAGAAGATAAGGAACACACCCATTATCAAGAAATCACAATATGATTCTCTTTTTAAACTGTTCCTTAAAACACTAGTGGTTAGGAAATCTATTGGAGGCAGAAGCAGTCAAGGGTAGCTTAGGGTTAGGGTTAGGGTTAGGGTGAGGGTTAGGGTACGGCTTAGGGTACGGGTTCGGGGAGGGTTTCGGGTAGGGCGTAGGGTATGGGTTAGGGTTAGGGTTAGGGTTAGTGTTAGGGTTAGGGCTCAGTTTAGGGTACGGGTTAGGATTAGGGTACTCGTTAGGGTTAGGGTAGCGGTTAGGGTTAGGGTACGCGTTAGGGTGAGGGTAGTTATTAAACCTATCACACTCTCTAGATACCACTTAGCACGTAAAGGAATATTTTTTGGGGGTCGAGCCATGGAGAAGAGTTTAGACACTAGGAGAAGATAAGGAACACACCCATTATCACGAAATCACATTAGGATTCTCTTTTTAACCTGTTCCTTAAAACACTAGTGCTTAGGAAATCTATTGGAGGCAGAAGCCGTCAAGGGTAGCTTAGGGTTAGGGTTAGGGTTAGGGTGAGGGTTAGGGTACGGCTTAGGGTACGGGTTCGGGGAGGGGTTCGGGTAGGGCGTAGGGTATGGGTTAGGGTTAGGGTTAGGGCTAGTGTTAGGGTTAGGGCTCGGTTCAGGGTACAGGTTAGGATTAGGGTACGCGTTAGGGTTAGGGTAGGGGTTAGGGTTAGTGTACGCGTTAGGGTGAGGGTAGTTATTAAACCTATCCCACTCTCTAGATACCCCTTAGCACGTACAGGAATATTATTGGGGGTCCAGCCATGGAGAAGAGTTTAGACACTAGGAGAAGATAAGGAACACACCCATTATCACGAAATCACATTAGGATTCTCTTTTTAACCTTTTCCTTAAAACACTAGTGCTTAGGAAATCTATTGGAGGCAGAAGCAGTCAAGGGTAGCTTAGGGTTAGGGTTAGGGTTAGGGTGAGGGTTAGGGTATGGCTTAGGGTACGGGTTCGGGGAGGGGTTCGGGTAGGGCGTAGGGTATGGGTTAGGGTTAGGGTTAGGGTTAGTGTTAGGGTTAGGGCTCGGTTTAGGGTACGGGTTAGGATTAGGGTACGCGTTAGGGTTAGGGTAGGGGTTAGGGTTAGGGTACGCGTTAGGGTGGGGATAGTTATTAAACCTATCACACTCTCTAGATACCCCTTAGCACGTAAAGGAATATTATTTGGGGGTCCAGCCATGGAGAAGAGTTTAGACACTAGGAGAAGATAAGGAACACACCCATTATCTCGAAATCACATTAGGATTCTCTTTTTAACCTGTTCCTTAAAACACTAGTGCTTAGGAAATCTATTGGAGGCAGAAGCAGTCAAGGGTAGCTTAGGGTTAGGGTTAGGGTTAGGGTGAGGGTTAGGGTACGGCTTAGGGTACGGGTTCGGGGAGGGGTTCGGGTAGGTCGTAGGGTATGGGTTAGGGTTAGGGTTAGGGCTAGTGTTAGGGTTAGGGCTCGCTTTAGGGTACGGGTTAGAATTAGGGTACGCGTTACGGTTCGGGTAGGGGTTAGGTTTAGGGTACGCGTTAGGGTGAGGGTAGTTATTAAACCTATCCCACTCTCTAGATACCCCTTAGCACGTAAAGGAATATTATTTGGGGGTCCAGCCATGGAGAAGAGTTTAGACAGGAGGAGAAGATAAGGAACACACCCATTATCAAGAAATCACATTAGGATTCTCTTTTTAACCTGTTCCTTAAAACACTAGTGCTTAGGAAATCTATTGGAGGCAGAAGCCGTCAAGGGTAGCCTAGGGTTAGGGTTAGGGTTAGGGTGAGGGTTAGGGTACGGTTTAGGGTACGGGTTCAGGGAGGGGTTCGGGTAGGGCGTAGGGTATGGGTTAGGGTTAGGGTTAGAGTTAGTGTTAGGGTTAGGGCTCGGTTTAGGGTACGGGTTAGGATTAGGGTACGCGCTAGGGTTAGTGTAGGGGTTAGGGTTAGGGTACGCGTTAGGGTGAGGGTAGTTATTAAACCTATCACACTCTCTAGATACCCCTTAGCACATAAAGGAATATTATTTGGGGGTCCAGCCATGGAGAAGAGTTTAGACACTAGGAGAACACAAGGAACACACCCATTATCAAGAAATCACAATATGATTCTCTTTTTAAACTGTTCCTTAAAACACTAGTGGTTAGGAAATCTATTGGAGGAAGAAGCAGTCAAGGGTAGCTTAGGGTTAGGGTTAGGGTTAGGGTGAGGTTTAGGGTACGGCTTAGGGTACGGGTTCGGGGAGGGTTTCGGGTAGGGCGTAGGGTATGGGTTAGGGTTAGGGTTAGGGTTAGTGTTAGGTTTAGGGCTCGGTTTAGGGTACGGGTTAGGATTAGGGTACTCGTTAGGGTTAGGGTAGCGGTTAGGGTTAGGGTACGCGTTAGGGTGAGGGTAGTTATTAAACCTATCACACTCTCTAGATACCCCTTAGCACGTAAAGGAATATTATTTGGGGGTCCAGCCATGGAGAAGAGTTTAGACACTAGGAGAAGATAAGGAACACACCCATTATCACGAAATCACATTAGGATTCTCTTTTTAACCTGTTCCTTAAAACACTAGTGCTTAGGAAATCTATTGGAGGCAGAAGCAGTAAAGGGTAGCTTAGGGTTAGGGTTAGGGTTAGGGTGAGGGTTAGGGTACGGCTTAGGGTACGGGTTCGGTGAGGGGTTCGGGTAGGGCGTAGGGTATGGGTTAGGGTTAGGGTTAGGGCTAGTGTTAGGGTTAGGGCTCGGTTTAGGGTACGGGTTAGGATTAGGGTACGTGTTAGGGTTAGGGTAGGGGTTAGGGTTAGGGTACGCGTTAGGTTGAGGGTAGTTATTAAACCTATCACACTCTCTAGATACCCCTTAGCACGTAAAGGACTATTATATGGGGGTCCAGCCATGGAGAAGAGTTTAGACACGAGGAGAAGATAAGGAACACACCCATTATCAAGAAATCACATTAGGATTCTCTTTTTAACCTTTTCCTTAAAACACTAGTGCTTAGAAAATCTATTGGAGGCAGAAGCCGTCAAGGGTAGCTTAGGGTTAGGGTTAGGTTTAGGGTGAGGGTTAGGGTACGGTTTAGGGTACGGGTTCAGGGAGGGGTTCGGGTAGGGCGTAGGGTATGGGTTAGGGTTAGGGTTAGAGTTAGTGTTAGGGTTAGGGCTCGGTTTAGGGTACGGGTTAGGATTAGGGTACGCGCTAGTGTTAGGGTAGGGGTTAGGGTTAGGGAACGCGTTAGGGTGAGGGTAGTTATTATACCTATCACACTCTCTAGATACCCCTTAGCACATAAAGGAATATTATTTGGGGGTCCAGCCATGGAGAAGAGTTTAGACACGAGGAGAAGATAAGGAACACACCCATTATCAAGAAATCACATTAGGATTCTCTTTTTAACCTGTTCCTTAAAACACTAGTGCTTAGGAAATCTATTGGAGGCAGAAGCCGTCAAGGGTAGCTTAGGGTTAGGGTTAGGGTTAGGGTGAGGGTTAGGGTACGGCTTACGATACGGGTTCGGGGAGGTGTTCGGGTAGGGCGTAGGGTATGGGTTAGGGTTAGGGTTAGGGCTAGTGTTAGGGTGAGGGCTCGGTTTAGGGTACGGGTTAGGATTAGGGTATGCGTTAGGGTTAGGGTAGGGGTTAGGGTAAGGGTACGCGTTAGGGTGAGGGTAGTTATTAAACCTATCCCACTCTCTAGATACCCCTTAGCACGTAAAGGAATATTATTTGGGGGTCCAGCCATGGAGAAGAGTTTAGACACGAGGAGAAGATAAGGAACACACCCATTATCAAGAAATCACATTAGGATTCTCCTTTAAACCTGTTCCTTAAATCACTAGTGCTTAGGAAATCTATTGGAGGCAGAAGCCGTCAAGGGTAGCCTAGGGTTAGGGTTAGGGTTAGGGTGAGGGTTAGGGTACGGCTTAGGGTACGGGTTCGGGGAGGGATTCGGGTAGGGCGTAGGGTATGGGTTAGAGTTAGGGTTAGGGTTAGTGTTAGGGTTAGGGCTCAGTTTAGGGTACGGGTTAGGATTAGGGTACGCGTTAGTGTTAGGGTAGGGGTTAGGGTTAGGGTACGCTTTAGGGTGAGGGTAGTTATTAAACCTATCCCACTCTCTAGATACCCCTTAGCCCGTAAAGTAATATTATTTGGGGGTCCAGCCATGGAGAAGGGTTTAGACACTAGGAGAAGATAAGGAACACACCCATTATCAAGAAATCACAATATGATTCTCTTTTTAAACTGTTCCTTAAAACACTAGTGGTTAGGAAATCTATTGGAGGCAGAAGCAGTCAAGGGTAGCTTAGGGTTAGGGTTAGGGTTAGGGTGAGGGTTAGGGTACGGGTTCGGGGAGGGTTTCGGGTAGGGCGTAGGGTATGGGTTAGGGTTAGGGTTAGGGTTAGTGTTAGGGTTAGGGCTCGGTTTAGGGTACGGGTTAGGATTAGGGTACTCGTTAGGGTTAGGGTAGCGGTTAGGGTTAGGGTACGCGTTAGGGTGAGGGTAGTTATTAAACCTATCACACTCTCTAGATACCACTTAGCACGTAAAGGAATATTTTTTGGGGGTCGAGCCATGGAGAAGAGTTTAGACACTAGGAGAAGATAAGGAACACACCCATTATCACGAAATCACATTAGGATTCTCTTTTTAAACTGTTCCTTAAAACACTAGTGCTTAGGAAATCTATTGGAGGCAGAAGCCGTCAAGGGTAGCTTAGGGTTAGGGTTAGGGTTAGGGTGAGGGTTAGGGTACGGCTTAGGGTACGGGTTCGGGGAGGGGTTCGGGTAGGGCGTAGGGTATGGGTTAGGGTTAGGGTTAGGGCTAGTGTTAGGGTTAGGGCTCGGTTTAGGGTACGGGTTAGGATTAGGGTAGGCGTTAGGGTTAGGGTAGGGGTTAGGGTTAGGGTACGCGTTAGGGTGAGGGTAGTTATTAAACCTATCCCACTCTCTAGATACCCCTTAGCACGTAAAGGAATATTATTTGGGGGTCCAGCCGTGGAGAAGAGTTTAGACACTAGGAGAAGATAAGGAACACACCCATTATCAAGAAATCACAATATGATTCTCTTTTTAAACTGTTCCTTAAAACACTAGTGGTTAGGAAATCTATTGGAGGCAGAAGCAGTCAAGGGTAGCTTAGGGTTAGGGTTAGGGTTAGGGTGAGGGTTAGGGTACGGCTTAGGGTATGGGTTCGGGGAGGGGTTCGGGTAGGGCGTAGGGTATGGGTTAGGGTTAGGGTTAGGGCTAGTGTTAGGGTTAGGGCTCGGTTTAGCGTACGGGTTAGGATTAGGGTAAGTGCTAGGGTTAGGGTTAGGGTATGCGTTAGGGTGAGGGTAGTTATTAAACCTATCCCACTCTCTAGATACCCCTTAGCACGTAAAGGAATATTATTTGGGGGTCCAGCCATGGAGAAGAGTTTAGACACGAGGAGAAGATAAGGAACACACCCATTATCACGAAATCACATTAGGATTCTCTTTTTAACCTGTTCCTTAAAACACTAGTGCTTAGGAAATCTATTGGAGGCAGAAGCCGTCAAGGGTAGCTTAGGGTTAGGGTTAGGGTTAGGGTGAGGGTTAGGGTACGGCTTAGGGTACGGGTTCGGGGAGGGGTTCGGGTAGGGCGTAGGGTATGGGTTAGAGTTAGGGTTAGGGTTAGTGTTAGGGTTAGGGCTCAGTTTAGGGTACGGGTTAGGATTAGAGTACGCGTTAGTGTTAGGGTAGGGGTTAGGGTTAGGGTACGCGTTAGGGTGAGGGTAGTTATTAAACCTATCCCACTCTCTAGATACCCCTTAGCACGTAAAGGAATATTATTTGGGGGTCCAGCCATGGAGAAGAGTTTAGACACTAGGAGAAGATAAGGAACACACCCATTATCACGAAATCACAATATGATTCTCTTTTTAAACTGTTCCTTAAAACACTAGTGGTTAGGAAATCTATTGGAGGCAGAAGCAGTCAAGGGTAGCTTAGGGTTAGGGTTAGGGTTAGGGTGAGGGTTAGGGTACGGCTTAGGGTATGGGTTCGGGGAGGGGTTCGGGTAGGGCGTAGGGTATGGGTTAGGGTTAGGGTTAGGGCTAGTGTTAGGTTTAGGGCTCGGTTTAGGGTACGGGTTAGGATTAGGGTAAGTGCTAGGGTTAGGGTTAGGGTACGCGTTAGGGTGAGGGTAGTTATTAAACCTATCCCACTCTCTAGATACCCCTTAGCACGTAAAGGAATATTATTTGGGGGTCCAGCCATGGAGAAGAGTTTAGACACGAGGAGAAGATAAGGAACACACCCATTATCACGAAATCACATTAGGATTCTCTTTTTAACCTGTTCCTTAAAACACTAGTGCTTAGGAAATCTATTGGAGGCAGAAGGAGTCAAGGGTAGCTTAGGGTTAGGGTTAGGGTTAGGGTGAGGGTTAGGGTACGGCTTAGGGTACGGGTTCGGGGAGGGGTTCGGGTAGGGCGTACGGTATGGGTTAGGGTTAGGGTTAGGGCTAGTGTTAGGGTTAGGGCTCGGTTTAGGGTACGGGTTAGGATTAGGGTACGCGTTAGTGTTAGGGTAGGGGTTAGGGTTAGGGTACGCTTTAGGGTGAGGGTAGTTATTAAACCTATCCCACTCTCTAGATACCCCTTAGCACGTAAAGGAAAATTATTTGGGGGTCCAGCCATGGAGAAGGGTTTAGACACGAGGAGAAGATAAGGAACACACCCATTATCAAGAAATCACAATATGATTCTCTTTTTAAACTGTTCCTTAAAACACTAGTGGTTAGGAAATCTATTGGAGGCAGAAGCAGTCAAGGGTAGCTTAGGGTTAGGGTTAGGGTTAGGGTGAGGGTTAGGGTACGGCTTAGGGTACGGGTTCGGGGAGGGTTTCGGGTAGGGCGTAGGGTATGGGTTAGGGTTAGGGTTAGGGTTAGTGTTAGGGTTAGGGCTCGGTTTAGGGTACGGGTTAGGATTAGGGTACTCGTTAGGGTTAGGGTAGCGGTTAGGGTTAGGGTACGCGTTAGGGTGAGGGTAGTTATTAAACCTATCCCACTCTCTAGATACCCCTTATCACGTAAAGGAATATTATTTGGGGGTCCAGCCATGGAGAAGAGTTTAGACACGAGGAGAAGATAAGGAACACACCCATTATCAAGAAATCACATTAGGATTCTCTTTTTAACCTGTTCCTTAAAACACTAGTGCTTAGGAAATCTATTGGAGGCAGAAGCCGTCAAGGGTAGCTTAGGGTTAGGGTTAGGGTTAGGGTGAGGGTTAGGGTACGGTTTAGGGTACGGGTTCAGGGAGGGGTTCAGGTAGGGCGTAGTGTATGGGTTAGGGTTAGGGTTAGAGTTAGTGTTAGGGTTAGGGCTCGGTTTAGGGTACGGGTTAGGATTAGGGTACGCGCTAGGGTTAGCGTAGGGGTTAGGGTTAGGGTACGCGTTAGGGTGAGGGTAGTTATTAAACCTATCCCACTCTCTAGATACCCCTTAGCACGTAAAGGAATATTATTTGGGGGTCCAGCCATGGAGAAGAGTTTAGACACTAGGAGAAGATAAGGAACACACCCATTATCAAGAAATCACAATATGATTCGCTTTTTAAACTGTTCCTTAAAACACTAGTGGTTAGGAAATCTATTGGAGGCAGAAGCAGTCAAGGGTAGCTTAGGGTTAGGGTTAGGTTTAGGGTGAGGGTTAGGGTACGGCTTAGGGTATGGGTTCGGGGAGGGGTTCGGGTAGGGCGTAGGGTATGGGTTAGGGTTAGGGTTAGGGCTAGTGTTAGGGTTAGGGCTCGGTTTAGGGTACGGGTTAGGATTAGGGTAAGTGCTAGGGTTAGGGTTAGGGTACGCGTTAGGGTGAGGGTAGTTATTAAACCTATCACACTCTCTAGATACCCCTTAGCACGTAAAGGAATATTATTTGGGGGTCCAGCCATGGAGAAGAGTTTAGACACGAGGAGAAGATAAGGAACACACCCATTATCAAGAAATCACATTAGGATTCTCCTTTAACCCTGTTCTTTAAATCACTAGTGCTTAGGAAATCTATTGGAGGCAGAAGCCGTCAAGGGTAGCCTAGGGTTAGGGTTAGGGTTAGGGTGAGGGTTAGGGTACGGCTTAGGGTACGGGTTCGGGGAGGGTTTCGGGTAGGGCGTAGGGTATGGGTTAGGGTTAGGGTTAGGGTTAGTGTTAGGTTTAGGGCTCGGTTTAGGGTACAGGTTAGGATTAGGGTACTCCTTAGGGTTAGGGTAGCGGTTAGGGTTAGGTTACGCTTTAGGGTGAGGGTAGTTATTAAACCTATCACACTCTCTAGATACCCCTTAGCACGTAAAGGAATATTATTTGGGGGTCGAGCCATGGAGAAGAGTTTAGACACTAGGAGAAGATAAGGAACACACCCATTATCACGAAATCACATTAGGATTCTCTTTTTAACCTGTTCCTTAAAACACTAGTGCTTAGGAAATCTATTGGAGGCAGAAGGAGTCAAGGGTAGCTTAGGGTTAGGGTTAGGGTTAGGGTGAGGGTTAGGGTACGGCTTAGGGTACGGGTTCGGGGAGGGGTTCGGGTAGGGCGTACGGTATGGGTTAGGGTTAGGGTTAGGGCTAGTGTTAGGGTTAGGGCTCGGTTTAGGGTACGGGTTAGGATTAGGGTACGCGTTAGGGTTAGGGTAGGGGTAAGGGTTAGGGTACGCGTTAGGGTGAGGGTAGTTATTAAACCTATCCCACTCTCTAGATACCCCTTAGCACGTAAAGGAATATTATTTGGGGGTCCAGCCATGGAGAAGAGTTTAGACACTAGGAGAAGATAAGGAACACACCCATTATCAAGAAATCACAATATGATTCCCTTTTTAAACTGTTCCTTAAAACACTAGTGCTTAGGAAATCTATTGGAGGCAGAAGCAGTCAAGGGTAGCTTAGGGTTAGGGTTAGGGTGAGGGTTAGGGTACGGCTTAGGGTATGGGTTCGGGGAGGGGTTCCGGTAGGGCGTAGGGTATGGGTTAGGGTTAGGGTTAGGGCTAGTGTTAGGGTTAGGGCTCGGTTTAGGGTACGGGTTAGGATTAGGGTAAGTGCTAGGGTTAGGGTTAGGGTACGCGTTAGGGTGAGGGTAGTTATTAAACCTATCCCACTCTCTAGATACCCCTTAGCACGTACAGGGATATTATTGGGGGTCAAGCCATGGAGAAGAGTTTAGACACTAGGAGAAAATAAGGAACACACCCATTATCACGAAATCACATTAGGATTCTCTTTTTAACCTGTTCCTTAAAACACTAGTGCTTAGGAAATCTATTGGAGGCAGAAGCAGTCAAGGGTAGCTTAGGGTTAGGGTGAGGGTTAGGGTATGGCTTAGGGTACGGGTTCGGGGAGGGGTTCGGGTAGGGCGTAGGGTATGGGTTAGGGTTAGGGTTAGGGTTAGTGTTAGGGTTAGGGCTCGGTTTAGGGTACGGGTTAGGATTAGGGTACGCGTTAGGGTTAGGGTAGGGGTTAGGGTTAGGGTACGCGTTAGGGTGAGGGTAGTTATTAAACCTATCACACTCTCTAGATACCCCTTAGCACGTAAAGGAATATTATTTGGGGGTCCAGCCATGGAGAAGAGTTTAGACACTAGGAGAAGATAAGGAACACACCCATTATCACGAAATCACATTAGGATTCTCTTTTTAACCTGTTCCTTAAAACACTAGTGCTTAGGAAATCTATTGGAGGCAGAAGCAGTCAAGGGTAGCTTAGGGTTAGGGTTAGGGTTAGGGTGAGGGTTAGGGTACGGCTTAGGGTACGGGTTCGGGGAGGGGTTCGGGTAGGGCGTAGGGTATGGGTTAGGGTTAGGGTTAGGGCTAGTGTTAGGGTTAGGGCTCGGTTTAGGGTACGGGGTAGGATTAGGTTACGCGTTAGGGTTAGGGTAGGGGTTAGGGTTAGGGTACGCGTTAGGGTGAGGGTAGTTATTAAACCTATCCCACTCTCTAGATACCCCTTAGCACGTAAAGGAATATTATTTGGGGGTCCAGCCATGGAGAAGAGTTTAGACACGAGGAGAAGATAAGGAACACACCCATTATCAAGAAATCACATTAGGATTCTCTTTTTAACTTGTTCCTTAAAACACTAGTGCTTAGGAAATCTATTGGAGGCAGAAGCCGTCAAGGGTAGCTTAGGGTTAGGGTTAGGGTTAGGGTGAGGGTTAGTGTACGGTTTAGGGTACGGGTTCAGGGAGGGGTTCGGGTAGGGCGTATGGTATGGGTTAGGGTTAGGGTTAGAGTTAGTGTTAGGGTTAGGGCTCGGTTTAGGGTACGGGTTAGGATTAGGGTACGCGTTAGGGTTAGGGTCGGGGTTAGGGTTAGGGTACGTGTTAGGGTGAGGGTAGTTATTATACCTATCACACTCTCTAGATACCCCTTAGCACATAAAGCAATATTATTTGGGGGTCCAGCCATGGAGAAGAGTTTAGACACGAGGAAAAGATAAGGAACACACCCATTATCAAGAAATCACATTAGGATTCTCTTTTTAACCTGTTCCTTAAAACACTAGTGCTTAGGAAATCTATTGGAGGCAGAAGCCGTCAAGGGTAGCTTAGGGTTAGGGTTAGGGTTAGGGTGAGGGTTAGGGTACGGCTTAGGGTACGGGTTCGGGGAGGGGTTCGAGTAGGGCGTAGGGTATGGGTTAGGGTTAGGGTTAGGGCTAGTGTTAGGGTTAGGGCTCGGTTTAGGGTACGGGTTAGGATTAGGGTATGCGTTAGGGTTAGGGTAGGGGTTAGGGTTAGGGTACGCGTTAGGGTGAGGGTAGTTATTAAACCTATCCCACTCTCTAGATACCCCTTAGCACGTAAAGGAATATTATTTGGGGGTCCAGCCATGGAGAAGAGTTTAGACACGAGGAGAAGATAAGGAACACACCCATTATCAAGAAATCACATTAGGATTCTCCTTTAAACCTGTTCCTTAAATCACTAGTGCTTAGGAAATCTATTGGAGGCAGAAGCCGTCAAGGGTAGCCTAGGGTTAGGGTTAGGGTTAGGGTGAGGGTTAGGGTACGGCTTAGGGTACGGGTTCGGGGAGGGATTCGGGTAGGGCGTAGGGTATGGGTTAGAGTTAGGGTTAGGGTTAGTGTTAGGGTTAGGGCTCAGTTTAGGGTACGGGTTAGGATTAGGTTACGCGTTAGTGTTAGGGTAGGGGTTAGGGTTAGGGTACGCGTTAGGGTGAGGGTAGTTATTAAACCTATCCCACTCTCTAGATACCCCTTAGCACGTAAAGGAATATTATTTGGGGGTCCAGCCATGGAGAAGAGTTTAGACACTAGGAGAAGATAAGGAACACACCCATTATCAAGAAATCACAATATGATTCTCTTTTTAAACTGTTCCTTAAAACACTAGTGGTTAGGAAATCTATTGGAGGCAGAAGCAGTCAAGGGTAGCTTAGGGTTAGGGTTAGGGTTAGGGTGAGGGTTAGGGTACGGCTTAGGGTATGGGTTCGGGGAGGGGTTCGGGTAGGGCGTAGGGTATGGGTTAGGGTTAGGGTTAGGGCTAGTGTTAGGGTTAGGGCTCGGTTTAGGGTACGGGTTAGGATTAGGGTAAGTGCTAGGGTAAGGGTTAGGGTACGCGTTAGGGTGAGGGTAGTTATTAAACCTATCACACTCTCTAGATACCCCTTAGCACATAAAGGAATATTATTTGGGGGTCCAGCCATGGAGAACAGTTTAGACACGAGGAGAAGATAAGGAACACACCCATTATCAAGAAATCACATTAGGATTCTCTTTTTAAACTGTTCCTTAAAACACTAGTGCTTAGGAAATCTATTGGAGGCAGAAGCAGTCAAGGGTAGCTTAGGGTTAGGGTTAGGGTGAGGGTTAGGGTACGGCTTAGGGTATGGGTTCGGGGAGGGGTTCGGGTAGGGCGTAGGGTATGGGTTAGGGTTAGGGTTAGGGCTAGTGTTAGGGTTAGGGCTCGGTTTAGGGTACGGGTTAGGATTAGGGTAAGTGCTAGGGTTAGGGTTAGGGTACGCGTTAGGGTGAGGGTAGTTATTAAACCTATCCCACTCTCTAGATACCCCTTAGCACGTACAGGGATATTATTGGGGGTCAAGCCATGGAGAAGAGTTTAGACACTAGGAGAAAATAAGGAACACACCCATTATCACGAAATCACATTAGGATTCTCTTTTTAACCTGTTCCTTAAAACACTAGTGCTTAGGAAATCTATTGGAGGCAGAAGCAGTCAAGGGTAGCTTAGGGTTAGGGTGAGGGTTAGGGTATGGCTTAGGGTACGGGTTCGGGGAGGGGTTCGGGTAGGGCGTAGGGTATGGGTTAGGGTTAGGGTTAGGGTTAGTGTTAGGGTTAGGGCTCGGTTTAGGGTACGGGTTAGGATTAGGGTACGCGTTAGGGTTAGGGTAGGGGTTAGGGTTAGGGTACGCGTTAGGGTGAGGGTAGTTATTAAACCTATCCCACTCTCTAGATACCCCTTAGCACGTAAGGGAATATTATTTGGGGGTCCAGCCATGGAGAAGAGTTTAGACACGAGGAGAAGATAAGGAACACACCCATTATCAAGAAATCACATTAGGATTCTCTTTTTAACTTGTTCCTTAAAACACTAGTGCTTAGGAAATCTATTGGAGGCAGAAGCCGTCAAGGGTAGCTTAGGGTTAGGGTTAGGGTTAGGGTGAGGGTTAGTGTACGGTTTAGGGTACGGGTTCAGGGAGGGGTTCGGGTAGGGCGTAGGGTATGGGTTAGGGTTAGGGTTAGAGTTAGTGTTAGGGTTAGGGCTCGGTTTAGGGTACGGGTTAGGATTAGGGTACGCGTTAGGGTTAGGGTCGGGGTTAGGGTTAGGGTACGTGTTAGGGTGAGGGTAGTTATTATACCTATCCCACTCTCTAGATACCCCTTAGCACATAAAGCAATATTATTTGGGGGTCCAGCCATGGAGAAGAGTTTAGACACGAGGAAAAGATAAGGAACACACCCATTATCAAGAAATCACATTAGGATTCTCTTTTTAACCTGTTCCTTAAAACACTAGTGCTTAGGAAATCTATTGGAGGCAGAAGCCGTCAAGGGTAGCTTAGGGTTAGGGTTAGGGTTAGGGTGAGGGTTAGGGTACGGCTTAGGGTACGGGTTCGGGGAGGGGTTCGAGTAGGGCGTAGGGTATGGGTTAGGGTTAGGGTTAGGGCTAGTGTTAGGGTTAGGGCTCGGTTTAGGGTACGGGTTAGGATTAGGGTATGCGTTAGGGTTAGGGTAGGGGTTAGGGTTAGGGTACGCGTTAGGGTGAGGGTAGTTATTAAACCTATCCCACTCTCTAGATACCCCTTAGCACGTAAAGGAATATTATTTGGGGGTCCAGCCATGGAGAAGAGTTTAGACACGAGGAGAAGATAAGGAACACACCCATTATCAAGAAATCACATTAGGATTCTCCTTTAAACCTGTTCCTTAAATCACTAGTGCTTAGGAAATCTATTGGAGGCAGAAGCCGTCAAGGGTAGCCTAGGGTTAGGGTTAGGGTTAGGGTGAGGGTTAGGGTACGGCTTAGGGTACGGGTTCGGGGAGGGATTCGGGTAGGGCGTAGGGTATGGGTTAGAGTTAGGGTTAGGGTTAGTGTTAGGGTTAGGGCTCAGTTTAGGGTACGGGTTAGGATTAGGTTACGCGTTAGTGTTAGGGTAGGGGTTAGGGTTAGGGTACGCGTTAGGGTGAGGGTAGTTATTAAACCTATCCCACTCTCTAGATACCCCTTAGCACGTAAAGGAATATTATTTGGGGGTCCAGCCATGGAGAAGAGTTTAGACACTAGGAGAAGATAAGGAACACACCCATTATCACGAAATCACATTAGGATTCTCTTTTTAACCTGATCCTTAAAACACTAGTGCTTAGGAAATCTATTGGAGGCAGAAGCAGTCAAGGGTAGCTTAGGGTTAGGATTAGGGTTAGGGTGAGGGTTAGGGTACGGCTTAGGGTACGGGTTCGGGGAGGGGTTCGGGTAGGGCGTAGGGTATGGGTTAGGGTTAGGGTTAGGGCTAGTGTTAGGGTTAGGGCTCGGTTTAGGGTACGGGTTAGGATTAGGTTACGCGTTAGGGTTAGGGTAGGGGTTAGGGTTAGGGTACGCGTTAGGGTGAGGGTAGTTATTAAACCTATCCCACTCTCTAGATACCCCTTAGCACGTAAAGGAATATTATTTGGGGGTCCAGCCATGGAGAAGAGTTTAGACACGAGGAGAAGATAAGGAACACACCCATTATCAAGAAATCACATTAGGATTCTCTTTTTAACTTGTTCCTTAAAACACTAGTGCTTAGGAAATCTATTGGAGGCAGAAGCCGTCAAGGGTAGCTTAGGGTTAGGGTTAGGGTTAGGGTGAGGGTTAGTGTACGGTTTAGGGTACGGGTTCAGGGAGGGGTTCGGGTAGGGCGTAGGGTATGGGTTAGGGTTAGGGTTAGAGTTAGTGTTAGGGTTAGGGCTCGGTTTAGGGTACGGGTTAGGATTAGGGTACGCGTTAGGGTTAGGGTCGGGGTTAGGGTTAGGGTACGTGTTAGGGTGAGGGTAGTTATTATACCTATCCCACTCTCTAGATACCCCTTAGCACATAAAGCAATATTATTTGGGGGTCCAGACATGGAGAAGAGTTTAGACACGAGGAAAAGATAAGGAACACACCCATTATCAAGAAATCACATTAGGATTCTCTTTTTAACCTGTTCCTTAAAACACTAGTGCTTAGGAAATCTATTGGAGGCAGAAGCCGTCAAGGGTAGCTTAGGGTTAGGGTTAGGGTTAGGGTGAGGGTTAGGGTACGGCTTAGGGTACGGGTTCGGGGAGGGGTTCGAGTAGGGCGTAGGGTATGGGTTAGGGTTAGGGTTAGGGCTAGTGTTAGGGTTAGGGCTCGGTTTAGGGTACGGGTTAGGATTAGGGTATGCGTTAGGGTTAGGGTAGGGGTTAGGGTTAGGGTACGCGTTAGGGTGAGGGTAGTTATTAAACCTATCCCACTCTCTAGATACCCCTTAGCACGTAAAGGAATATTATTTGGGGGTCCAGCCATGGAGAAGAGTTTAGACACGAGGAGAAGATAAGGAACACACCCATTATCAAGAAATCACATTAGGATTCTCCTTTAAACCTGTTCCTTAAATCACTAGTGCTTAGGAAATCTATTGGAGGCAGAAGCCGTCAAGGGTAGCCTAGGGTTAGGGTTAGGGTTAGGGTGAGGGTTAGGGTACGGCTTAGGGTACGGGTTCGGGGAGGGATTCGGGTAGGGCGTAGGGTATGGGTTAGAGTTAGGGTTAGGGTTAGTGTTAGGGTTAGGGCTCAGTTTAGGGTACGGGTTAGGATTAGGTTACGCGTTAGTGTTAGGGTAGGGGTTAGGGTTAGGGTACGCGTTAGGGTGAGGGTAGTTATTAAACCTATCCCACTCTCTAGATACCCCTTAGCACGTAAAGGAATATTATTTGGGGGTCCAGCCATGGAGAAGAGTTTAGACACTAGGAGAAGATAAGGAACACACCCATTATCAAGAAATCACAATATGATTCTCTTTTTAAACTGTTCCTTAAAACACTAGTGGTTAGGAAATCTATTGGAGGCAGAAGCAGTCAAGGGTAGCTTAGGGTTAGGGTTAGGGTTAGGGTGAGGGTTAGGGTACGGCTTAGGGTATGGGTTCGGGGAGGGGTTCGGGTAGGGCGTAGGGTATGGGTTAGGGTTAGGGTTAGGGCTAGTGTTAGGGTTAGGGCTCGGTTTAGGGTACGGGTTAGGATTAGGGTAAGTGCTAGGGTAAGGGTTAGGGTACGCGTTAGGGTGAGGGTAGTTATTAAACCTATCACACTCTCTAGATACCCCTTAGCACATAAAGGAATATTATTTGGGGGTCCAGCCATGGAGAACAGTTTAGACACGAGGAGAAGATAAGGAACACACCCATTATCAAGAAATCACATTAGGATTCTCTTTTTAACATGTTCCTTAAAACACTAGTGCTTAGGAAATCTATTGGAGGCAGAAGCCGTCAAGGGTAGCTTAGGGTTAGGGTTAGGGTTATGGTGAGGGTTAGGGTACGGCTTAGGGTACGGGTTCGGGGAGGGGTTCGGGTAGGGCGTAGGGTATGGGTTAGGGTTAGGGTTAGGGCTAGTGTTAGGGTTAGGGCTCGGTTTAGGGTACAGGTTAGGATTAGGGTACGCGTTAGGGTTAGGGTAGGGGTTAGGGTTAGGGTACGCGTTAGGGTGAGGGTAGTTATTAAACCTATCCCACTCTCTAGATACCCCTTAGCACGTACAGGAATATTATTGGGGGTCCAGCCATGGAGAAGAGTTTAGACACTAGGAGAAGATAAGGAACACACCCATTATCACGAAATCACATTAGGATTCTCTTTTTAACCTGTTCCTTAAAACACTAGTGCTTAGGAAATCTATTGGAGGCAGAAGCAGTCAAGGGTAGCTTAGGGTTAGGGTGAGGGTTAGGGTGAGGGTTAGGGTATGGCTTAGGGTACGGGTTCGGGGAGGGGTTCGGGTAGGGCGTAGGGTATGGGTTAGGGTTAGGGTTAGGGTTAGTGTTAGGGTTAGGGCTCGGTTTAGGGTACGGGTTAGGATTAGGGTACGCGTTAGGGTTAGGGTAGGGGTTAGGGTTAGGGTATGCGTTAGGGTGAGGGTAGTTATTAAACCTATCACACTCTCTAGATACCCCTTAGCACATAAAGCAATATTATTTGGGGGTCCAGCCATGGAGAAGAGTTTAGACACGAGGAAAAGATAAGGAACACACCCATTATCAAGAAATCACATTAGGATTCTCTTTTTAACCTGTTCCTTAAAACACTAGTGCTTAGGAAATCTATTGGAGGCAGAAGCCGTCAAGGGTAGCTTAGGGTTAGGGTTAGGGTTAGGGTGAGGGTTAGGGTACGGCTTAGGGTACGGGTTCGGGGAGGGGTTCGAGTAGGGCGTAGGGTATGGGTTAGTGTTAGGGTTAGGGCTAGTGTTAGGGTTAGGGCTCGGTTTAGGGTACGGGTTAGGATTAGGGTATGCGTTAGGGTTAGGGTAGGGGTTAGGGTTAGGGTACGCGTTAGGGTGAGGGTAGTTATTAAACCTATCCCACTCTCTAGATACCCCTTAGCACGTAAAGGAATATTATTTGGGGGTCCAGCCATGGAGAAGAGTTTAGACACGAGGAGAAGATAAGGAACACACCCATTATCAAGAAATCACATTAGGATTCTCCTTTAAACCTGTTCCTTAAATCACTAGTGCTTAGGAAATCTATTGGAGGCAGAAGCCGTCAAGGGTAGCCTAGGGTTAGGGTTAGGGTTAGGGTGAGGGTTAGGGTACGGCTTAGGGTACGGGTTCGGGGAGGGATTCGGGTAGGGCGTAGGGTATGGGTTAGAGTTAGGGTTAGGGTTAGTGTTAGGGTTAGGGCTCAGTTTAGGGTACGGGTTAGGATTAGGTTACGCGTTAGTGTTAGGGTAGGGGTTAGGGTTAGGGTACGCGTTAGGGTGAGGGTAGTTATTAAACCTATCCCACTCTCTAGATACCCCTTAGCACGTAAAGGAATATTATTTGGGGGTCCAGCCATGGAGAAGAGTTTAGACACTAGGAGAAGATAAGGAACACACCCATTATCAAGAAATCACAATATGATTCTCTTTTTAAACTGTTCCTTAAAACACTAGTGGTTAGGAAATCTATTGGAGGCAGAAGCAGTCAAGGGTAGCTTAGGGTTAGGGTTAGGGTTAGGGTGAGGGTTAGGGTACGGCTTAGGGTATGGGTTCGGGGAGGGGTTCGGGTAGGGCGTAGGGTATGGGTTAGGGTTAGGGTTAGGGCTAGTGTTAGGGTTAGGGCTCGGTTTAGGGTACGGGTTAGGATTAGGGTAAGTGCTAGGGTAAGGGTTAGGGTACGCGTTAGGGTGAGGGTAGTTATTAAACCTATCACACTCTCTAGATACCCCTTAGCACATAAAGGAATATTATTTGGGGGTCCAGCCATGGAGAAGAGTTTAGACACGAGGAGAAGATAAGGAACACACCCATTATCAAGAAATCACATTAGGATTCTCTTTTTAACATGTTCCTTAAAACACTAGTGCTTAGGAAATCTATTGGAGGCAGAAGCCGTCAAGGGTAGCTTAGGGTTAGGGTTAGGGTTATGGTGAGGGTTAGGGTACGGCTTAGGGTACGGGTTCGGGGAGGGGTTCGGGTAGGGCGTAGGGTATGGGTTAGGGTTAGGGTTAGGGCTAGTGTTAGGGTTAGGGCTCGGTTTAGGGTACAGGTTAGGATTAGGGTACGCGTTAGGGTTAGGGTAGGGGTTAGGGTTAGGGTACGCGTTAGGGTGAGGGTAGTTATTAAACCTATCCCACTCTCTAGATACCCCTTAGCACGTACAGGAATATTATTGGGGGTCCAGCCATGGAGAAGAGTTTAGACACTAGGAGAAGATAAGGAACACACCCATTATCACGAAATCACATTAGGATTCTCTTTTTAACCTGTTCCTTAAAACACTAGTGCTTAGGAAATCTATTGGAGGCAGAAGCAGTCAAGGGTAGCTTAGGGTTAGGGTGAGGGTTAGGGTGAGGGTTAGGGTATGGCTTAGGGTACGGGTTCGGGGAGGGGTTCGGGTAGGGCGTAGGGTATGGGTTAGGGTTAGGGTTAGGGTTAGTGTTAGGGTTAGGGCTCGGTTTAGGGTATGGGTTAGGATTAGGGTACGCGTTAGGGTTAGGGTAGGGGTTAGGGTTAGGGTATGCGTTAGGGTGAGGGTAGTTATTAAACCTATCACACTCTCTAGATACCCCTTAGCACGTAAAGGAATATTATTTGGGGGTCCTGCCATGGAGAAGAGTTTAGACACTAGGAGAAAATAAGGAACACACCCATTATCACGAAATCACATTAGGATTCTCTTTTTAACCTATTCCTTAAAACACTAGTGCTTAGGAAATCTATTGGAGGCAGAAGCAGTCAAGGGTAGCTTAGGGTTATGGTTAGGGTTAGGGTGAGGGTTAGGGTACGGCTTAGGGTACGGGTTCGGGGAGGGGTTCGGGTAGGGCGTAGGGTATGGGTTAGGGTTAGGGTTAGGGCTAGTGTTAGGGTTAGGGCTCGGTTTAGGGTACGGGTTAGGATTAGGGTAAGTGCTAGGGTAAGGGTTAGGGTACGCGTTAGGGTGAGGGTAGTTATTAAACCTATCACACTCTCTAGATACCCCTTAGCACATAAAGGAATATTATTTGGGGGTCCAGCCATGGAGAACAGTTTAGACACGAGGAGAAGATAAGGAACACACCCATTATCAAGAAATCACATTAGGATTCTCTTTTTAAACTGTTCCTTAAAACACTAGTGCTTAGGAAATCTATTGGAGGCAGAAGCAGTCAAGGGTAGCTTAGGGTTAGGGTTAGGGTGAGGGTTAGGGTACGGCTTAGGGTATGGGTTCGGGGAGGGGTTCGGGTAGGGCGTAGGGTATGGGTTAGGGTTAGGGTTAGGGCTAGTGTTAGGGTTAGGGCTCGGTTTAGGGTACGGGTTAAGATTAGGGTAAGTGCTAGGGTTAGGGTTAGGGTACGCGTTAGGGTGAGGGTAGTTATTAAACCTATCCCACTCTCTAGATACCCCTTAGCACGTACAGGGATATTATTGGGGGTCAAGCCATGGAGAAGAGTTTAGACACTAGGAGAAAATAAGGAACACACCCATTATCACGAAATCACATTAGGATTCTCTTTTTAACCTGTTCCTTAAAACACTAGTGCTTAGGAAATCTATTGGAGGCAGAAGCAGTCAAGGGTAGCTTAGGGTTAGGGTGAGGGTTAGGGTATGGCTTAGGGTACGGGTTCGGGGAGGGGTTCGGGTAGGGCGTAGGGTATGGGTTAGGGTTAGGGTTAGGGTTAGTGTTAGGGTTAGGGCTCGGTTTAGGGTACGGGTTAGGATTAGGGTACGCGTTAGGGTTAGGGTAGGGGTTAGGGTTAGGGTACGCGTTAGGGTGAGGGTAGTTATTAAACCTATCCCACTCTCTAGATACCCCTTAGCACGTAAGGGAATATTATTTGGGGGTCCAGCAATGGAGAAGAGTTTAGACACGAGGAGAAGATAAGGAACACACCCATTATCAAGAAATCACATTAGGATTCTCTTTTTAACTTGTTCCTTAAAACACTAGTGCTTAGGAAATCTATTGGAGGCAGAAGCCGTCAAGGGTAGCTTAGGGTTAGGGTTAGGGTTAGGGTGAGGGTTAGTGTACGGTTTAGGGTACGGGTTCAGGGAGGGGTTCGGGTAGGGCGTAGGGTATGCGTTAGGGTTAGGGTTAGAGTTAGTGTTAGGGTTAGGGCTCGGTTTAGGGTACGGGTTAGGATTAGGGTACGCGTTAGGGTTAGGGTCGGGGTTAGGGTTAGGGTACGTGTTAGGGTGAGGGTAGTTATTATACCTATCCCACTCTCTAGATACCCCTTAGCACATAAAGCAATATTATTTGGGGGTCCAGCCATGGAGAAGAGTTTAGACACGAGGAAAAGATAAGGAACACACCCATTATCAAGAAATCACATTAGGATTCTCTTTTTAACCTGTTCCTTAAAACACTAGTGCTTAGGAAATCTATTGGAGGCAGAAGCCGTCAAGGGTAGCTTAGGGTTAGGGTTAGGGTTAGGGTGAGGGTTAGGGTACGGCTTAGGGTACGGGTTCGGGGAGGGGTTCGAGTAGGGCGTAGGGTATGGGTTAGGGTTAGGGTTAGGGCTAGTGTTAGGGTTAGGGCTCGGTTTAGGGTACGGGTTAGGATTAGGGTATGCGTTAGGGTTAGGGTAGGGGTTAGGGTTAGGGTACGCGTTAGGGTGAGGGTAGTTATTAAACCTATCCCACTCTCTAGATACCCCTTAGCACGTAAAGGAATATTATTTGGGGGTCCAGCCATGGAGAAGAGTTTAGACACGAGGAGAAGATAAGGAACACACCCATTATCAAGAAATCACATTAGGATTCTCCTTTAAACCTGTTCCTTAAATCACTAGTGCTTAGGAAATCTATTGGAGGCAGAAGCCGTCAAGGGTAGCCTAGGGTTAGGGTTAGGGTTAGGGTGAGGGTTAGGGTACGGCTTAGGGTACGGGTTCGGGGAGGGATTCGGGTAGGGCGTAGGGTATGGGTTAGAGTTAGGGTTAGGGTTAGTGTTAGGGTTAGGGCTCAGTTTAGGGTACGGGTTAGGATTAGGTTACGCGTTAGTGTTAGGGTAGGGGTTAGGGTTAGGGTACGCGTTAGGGTGAGGGTAGTTATTAAACCTATCCCACTCTCTAGATACCCCTTAGCACGTAAAGGAATATTATTTGGGGGTCCAGCCATGGAGAAGAGTTTAGACACTAGGAGAAGATAAGGAACACACCCATTATCACGAAATCACATTAGGATTCTCTTTTTAACCTGATCCTTAAAACACTAGTGCTTAGGAAATCTATTGGAGGCAGAAGCAGTCAAGGGTAGCTTAGGGTTAGGATTAGGGTTAGGGTGAGGGTTAGGGTACGGCTTAGGGTACGGGTTCGGGGAGGGGTTCGGGTAGGGCGTAGGGTATGGGTTAGGGTTAGGGTTAGGGCTAGTGTTAGGGTTAGGGCTCGGTTTAGGGTACGGGTTAGGATTAGGTTACGCGTTAGGGTTAGGGTAGGGGTTAGGGTTAGGGTACGCGTTAGGGTGAGGGTAGTTATTAAACCTATCCCACTCTCTAGATACCCCTTAGCACGTAAAGGAATATTATTTGGGGGTCCAGCCATGGAGAAGAGTTTAGACACGAGGAGAAGATAAGGAACACACCCATTATCAAGAAATCACATTAGGATTCTCTTTTTAACTTGTTCCTTAAAACACTAGTGCTTAGGAAATCTATTGGAGGCAGAAGCCGTCAAGGGTAGCTTAGGGTTAGGGTTAGGGTTAGGGTGAGGGTTAGTGTACGGTTTAGGGTACGGGTTCAGGGAGGGGTTCGGGTAGGGCGTAGGGTATGGGTTAGGGTTAGGGTTAGAGTTAGTGTTAGGGTTAGGGCTCGGTTTAGGGTACGGGTTAGGATTAGGGTACGCGTTAGGGTTAGGGTCGGGGTTAGGGTTAGGGTACGTGTTAGGGTGAGGGTAGTTATTATACCTATCCCACTCTCTAGATACCCCTTAGCACATAAAGCAATATTATTTGGGGGTCCAGCCATGGAGAAGAGTTTAGACACGAGGAAAAGATAAGGAACACACCCATTATCAAGAAATCACATTAGGATTCTCTTTTTAACCTGTTCCTTAAAACACTAGTGCTTAGGAAATCTATTGGAGGCAGAAGCCGTCAAGGGTAGCTTAGGGTTAGGGTTAGGGTTAGGGTGAGGGTTAGGGTACGGCTTAGGGTACGGGTTCGGGGAGGGGTTCGAGTAGGGCGTAGGGTATGGGTTAGGGTTAGGGTTAGGGCTAGTGTTAGGGTTAGGGCTCGGTTTAGGGTACGGGTTAGGATTAGGGTATGCGTTAGGGTTAGGGTAGGGGTTAGGGTTAGGGTACGCGTTAGGGTGAGGGTAGTTATTAAACCTATCCCACTCTCTAGATACCCCTTAGCACGTAAAGGAATATTATTTGGGGGTCCAGCCATGGAGAAGAGTTTAGACACGAGGAGAAGATAAGGAACACACCCATTATCAAGAAATCACATTAGGATTCTCCTTTAAACCTGTTCCTTAAATCACTAGTGCTTAGGAAATCTATTGGAGGCAGAAGCCGTCAAGGGTAGCCTAGGGTTAGGGTTAGGGTTAGGGTGAGGGTTAGGGTACGGCTTAGGGTACGGGTTCGGGGAGGGATTCGGGTAGGGCGTAGGGTATGGGTTAGAGTTAGGGTTAGGGTTAGTGTTAGGGTTAGGGCTCAGTTTAGGGTACGGGTTAGGATTAGGTTACGCGTTAGTGTTAGGGTAGGGGTTAGGGTTAGGGTACGCGTTAGGGTGAGGGTAGTTATTAAACCTATCCCACTCTCTAGATACCCCTTAGCACGTAAAGGAATATTATTTGGGGGTCCAGCCATGGAGAAGAGTTTAGACACTAGGAGAAGATAAGGAACACACCCATTATCAAGAAATCACAATATGATTCTCTTTTTAAACTGTTCCTTAAAACACTAGTGGTTAGGAAATCTATTGGAGGCAGAAGCAGTCAAGGGTAGCTTAGGGTTAGGGTTAGGGTTAGGGTGAGGGTTAGGGTACGGCTTAGGGTATGGGTTCGGGGAGGGGTTCGGGTAGGGCGTAGGGTATGGGTTAGGGTTAGGGTTAGGGCTAGTGTTAGGGTTAGGGCTCGGTTTAGGGTACGGGTTAGGATTAGGGTAAGTGCTAGGGTAAGGGTTAGGGTACGCGTTAGGGTGAGGGTAGTTATTAAACCTATCACACTCTCTAGATACCCCTTAGCACATAAAGGAATATTATTTGGGGGTCCAGCCATGGAGAACAGTTTAGACACGAGGAGAAGATAAGGAACACACCCATTATCAAGAAATCACATTAGGATTCTCTTTTTAACATGTTCCTTAAAACACTAGTGCTTAGGAAATCTATTGGAGGCAGAAGCCGTCAAGGGTAGCTTAGGGTTAGGGTTAGGGTTATGGTGAGGGTTAGGGTACGGCTTAGGGTACGGGTTCGGGGAGGGGTTCGGGTAGGGCGTAGGGTATGGGTTAGGGTTAGGGTTAGGGCTAGTGTTAGGGTTAGGGCTCGGTTTAGGGTACAGGTTAGGATTAGGGTACGCGTTAGGGTTAGGGTAGGGGTTAGGGTTAGGGTACGCGTTAGGGTGAGGGTAGTTATTAAACCTATCCCACTCTCTAGATACCCCTTAGCACGTACAGGAATATTATTGGGGGTCCAGCCATGGAGAAGAGTTTAGACACTAGGAGAAGATAAGGAACACACCCATTATCACGAAATCACATTAGGATTCTCTTTTTAACCTGTTCCTTAAAACACTAGTGCTTAGGAAATCTATTGGAGGCAGAAGCAGTCAAGGGTAGCTTAGGGTTAGGGTGAGGGTTAGGGTGAGGGTTAGGGTATGGCTTAGGGTACGGGTTCGGGGAGGGGTTCGGGTAGGGCGTAGGGTATGGGTTAGGGTTAGGGTTAGGGTTAGTGTTAGGGTTAGGGCTCGGTTTAGGGTACGGGTTAGGATTAGGGTACGCGTTAGGGTTAGGGTAGGGGTTAGGGTTAGGGTATGCGTTAGGGTGAGGGTAGTTATTAAACCTATCACACTCTCTAGATACCCCTTAGCACATAAAGCAATATTATTTGGGGGTCCAGCCATGGAGAAGAGTTTAGACACGAGGAAAAGATAAGGAACACACCCATTATCAAGAAATCACGTTAGGATTCTCTTTTTAACCTGTTCCTTAAAACACTAGTGCTTAGGAAATCTATTGGAGGCAGAAGCCGTCAAGGGTAGCTTAGGGTTAGGGTTAGGGTTAGGGTGAGGGTTAGGGTACGGCTTAGGGTACGGGTTCGGGGAGGGGTTCGAGTAGGGCGTAGGGTATGGGTTAGGGTTAGGGTTAGGGCTAGTGTTAGGGTTAGGGCTCGGTTTAGGGTACGGGTTAGGATTAGGGTATGCGTTAGGGTTAGGGTAGGGGTTAGGGTTAGGGTACGCGTTAGGGTGAGGGTAGTTATTAAACCTATCCCACTCTCTAGATACCCCTTAGCACGTAAAGGAATATTATTTGGGGGTCCAGCCATGGAGAAGAGTTTAGACACGAGGAGAAGATAAGGAACACACCCATTATCAAGAAATCACATTAGGATTCTCCTTTAAACCTGTTCCTTAAATCACTAGTGCTTAGGAAATCTATTGGAGGCAGAAGCCGTCAAGGGTAGCCTAGGGTTAGGGTTAGGGTTAGGGTGAGGGTTAGGGTACGGCTTAGGGTACGGGTTCGGGGAGGGATTCGGGTAGGGCGTAGGGTATGGGTTAGAGTTAGGGTTAGGGTTAGTGTTAGGGTTAGGGCTCAGTTTAGGGTACGGGTTAGGATTAGGTTACGCGTTAGTGTTAGGGTAGGGGTTAGGGTTAGGGTACGCGTTAGGGTGAGGGTAGTTATTAAACCTATCCCACTCTCTAGATACCCCTTAGCACGTAAAGGAATATTATTTGGGGGTCCAGCCATGGAGAAGAGTTTAGACACTAGGAGAAGATAAGGAACACACCCATTATCAAGAAATCACAATATGATTCTCTTTTTAAACTGTTCCTTAAAACACTAGTGGTTAGGAAATCTATTGGAGGCAGAAGCAGTCAAGGGTAGCTTAGGGTTAGGGTTAGGGTTAGGGTGAGGGTTAGGGTACGGCTTAGGGTATGGGTTCGGGGAGGGGTTCGGGTAGGGCGTAGGGTATGGGTTAGGGTTAGGGTTAGGGCTAGTGTTAGGGTTAGGGCTCGGTTTAGGGTACGGGTTAGGATTAGGGTAAGTGCTAGGGTAAGGGTTAGGGTACGCGTTAGGGTGAGGGTAGTTATTAAACCTATCACACTCTCTAGATACCCCTTAGCACATAAAGGAATATTATTTGGGGGTCCAGCCATGGAGAAGAGTTTAGACACGAGGAGAAGATAAGGAACACACCCATTATCAAGAAATCACATTAGGATTCTCTTTTTAACATGTTCCTTAAAACACTAGTGCTTAGGAAATCTATTGGAGGCAGAAGCCGTCAAGGGTAGCTTAGGGTTAGGGTTAGGGTTATGGTGAGGGTTAGGGTACGGCTTAGGGTACGGGTTCGGGGAGGGGTTCGGGTAGGGCGTAGGGTATGGGTTAGGGTTAGGGTTAGGGCTAGTGTTAGGGTTAGGGCTCGGTTTAGGGTACAGGTTAGGATTAGGGTACGCGTTAGGGTTAGGGTAGGGGTTAGGGTTAGGGTACGCGTTAGGGTGAGGGTAGTTATTAAACCTATCCCACTCTCTAGATACCCCTTAGCACGTACAGGAATATTATTGGGGGTCCAGCCATGGAGAAGAGTTTAGACACTAGGAGAAGATAAGGAACACACCCATTATCACGAAATCACATTAGGATTCTCTTTTTAACCTGTTCCTTAAAACACTAGTGCTTAGGAAATCTATTGGAGGCAGAAGCAGTCAAGGGTAGCTTAGGGTTAGGGTGAGGGTTAGGGTGAGGGTTAGGGTATGGCTTAGGGTACGGGTTCGGGGAGGGGTTCGGGTAGGGCGTAGGGTATGGGTTAGGGTTAGGGTTAGGGTTAGTGTTAGGGTTAGGGCTCGGTTTAGGGTATGGGTTAGGATTAGGGTACGCGTTAGGGTTAGGGTAGGGGTTAGGGTTAGGGTATGCGTTAGGGTGAGGGTAGTTATTAAACCTATCACACTCTCTAGATACCCCTTAGCACGTAAAGGAATATTATTTGGGGGTCCTGCCATGGAGAAGAGTTTAGACACTAGGAGAAAATAAGGAACACACCCATTATCACGAAATCACATTAGGATTCTCTTTTTAACCTATTCCTTAAAACACTAGTGCTTAGGAAATCTATTGGAGGCAGAAGCAGTCAAGGGTAGCTTAGGGTTATGGTTAGGGTTAGGGTGAGGGTTAGGGTACGGCTTAGGGTACGGGTTCGGGGAGGGGTTCGGGTAGGGCGTAGGGTATGGGTTAGGGTTAGGGTTAGGGCTAGTGTTAGGGTTAGGGCTCGGTTTAGGGTACGGGTTAGGATTAGGGTACGCGTTAGGGTTAGGGTAGGGGATAGGGTTAGGGTACGCGTTAGGGTGAGGGTAGTTATTAAACCTATCCCACTCTCTAGATACCCCTTAGCACGTAAAGGAATATTATTTGGTGGTCCAGCCGTGGAGAAGAGTTTAGACACGAGGAGAAGATAAGGAACACACCCATTATCAAGAAATCACATTAGGATTCTCTTTTTAACCTGTTCCTTAAAACACTAGTGCTTAGGAAATCTATTGGAGGCAGAAGCCGTCAAGGGTAGCTTAGGGTTAGGGTTAGGGTTAGGGTGAGGGTTAGGGTACGGCTTAGGGTACGGGTTCGGGGAGGGGTTCGAGTAGGGCGTAGGGTATGGGTTAGGGTTAGGGTTAGGGCTAGTGTTAGGGTTAGGGCTCGGTTTAGGGTACGGGTTAGGATTAGGGTATGCGTTAGGGTTAGGGTAGGGGTTAGGGTTAGGGTACGCGTTAGGGTGAGGGTAGTTATTAAACCTATCCCACTCTCTAGATACCCCTTAGCACGTAAAGGAATATTATTTGGGGGTCCAGCCATGGAGAAGAGTTTAGACACGAGGAGAAGATAAGGAACACACCCATTATCAAGAAATCACATTAGGATTCTCCTTTAAACCTGTTCCTTAAATCACTAGTGCTTAGGAAATCTATTGGAGGCAGAAGCCGTCAAGGGTAGCCTAGGGTTAGGGTTAGGGTTAGGGTGAGGGTTAGGGTACGGCTTAGGGTACGGGTTCGGGGAGGGATTCGGGTAGGGCGTAGGGTATGGGTTAGAGTTAGGGTTAGGGTTAGTGTTAGGGTTAGGGCTCAGTTTAGGGTACGGGTTAGGATTAGGTTACGCGTTAGTGTTAGGGTAGGGGTTAGGGTTAGGGTACGCGTTAGGGTGAGGGTAGTTATTAAACCTATCCCACTCTCTAGATACCCCTTAGCACGTAAAGGAATATTATTTGGGGGTCCAGCCATGGAGAAGAGTTTAGACACTAGGAGAAGATAAGGAACACACCCATTATCAAGAAATCACAATATGATTCTCTTTTTAAACTGTTCCTTAAAACACTAGTGGTTAGGAAATCTATTGGAGGCAGAAGCAGTCAAGGGTAGCTTAGGGTTAGGGTTAGGGTTAGGGTGAGGGTTAGGGTACGGCTTAGGGTATGGGTTCGGGGAGGGGTTCGGGTAGGGCGTAGGGTATGGGTTAGGGTTAGGGTTAGGGCTAGTGTTAGGGTTAGGGCTCGGTTTAGGGTACGGGTTAGGATTAGGGTAAGTGCTAGGGTAAGGGTTAGGGTACGCGTTAGGGTGAGGGTAGTTATTATACCTATCACACTCTCTAGATACCCCTTAGCACATAAAGCAATATTATTTGGGGGTCCAGCCATGGAGAAGAGTTTAGACACGAGGAGAAGATAAGGAACACACCCATTATCAAGAAATCACATTAGGATTCTCTTTTTAACCTGTTCCTTAAAACACTAGTGCTTAGGAAATCTATTGGAGGCAGAAGCCGTCAAGGGTAGCTTAGGGTTAGGGTTAGGGTTAGGGTGAGGGTTAGGGTACGGCTTACGATACGGGTTCGGGGAGGGGTTCGAGTAGGGCGTAGGGTATGGGTTAGGGTTAGGGTTCGGGCTAGTGTTAGGGTTAGGGCTCGGTTTAGGGTACGGGTTAGGATTAGGGTACGCGTTAGTGTTAGGGTAGGGGTTAGGGTTAGGGTACGCTTTAGGGTGAGGGTAGTTATTAAACCTATCCCACTCTCTAGATACCCCTTAGCACGTAAAGGAATATTATTTGGGGGTCCAGCCATGGAGAAGGGTTTAGACACTAGGGGAAAATAAGGAACACACCCATTATCAAGAAATCACAATATGATTCTCTTTTTAAACTGTTCCTTAAAACACTAGTGGTTAGGAAATCTATTGGAGGCAGAAGCAGTCAAGGGTAGCTTAGGGTTAGGGTTAGGGTTAGGGTGAGGGTTAGGGTACGGCTTAGGGTACGGGTTCGGGGAGGGTTTCGGGTAGGGCGTAGGGTATGGGTTAGGGTTATGGTTAGGGTTAGTGTTAGGGTTAGGGCTCGGTTTAGGGTACGGGTTAGGATTAGGGTACTCGTTAGGGTTAGGGTAGCGGTTAGGGTTAGGGTACGCGTTAGGGTGAGGGTAGTTATTAAACCTATCACACTCTCTAGATACCCCTTAGCACGTAAAGGAATATTATTTGGGGGTCGAGCCATGGAGAAGAGTTTAGACACTAGGAGAAGATAAGGAACACACCCATTATCACGAAATCACATTAGGATTCTCTTTTTAACCTGTTCCTTAAAACACTAGTGCTTAGGAAATCTATTGGAGGCAGAAGCAGTCAAGGGTAGCTTAGGGTTAGGGTTAGGGTTAGGGTGAGGGTTAGGGTACGGCTTAGGGTACGGGTTCGGGGAGGGGTTCGGGTAGGGCGTAGGGTATGGGTTAGGGTTAGGGTTAGGGCTAGTGTTAGGGTTAGGGCTCGGTTTAGGGTACTGGTTAGGATTAGGGTACGCGTTAGGGTTAGGGTAGGGGTTAGGGTTAGGGTACGCGTTAGGGTGAGGGTAGTTATTAAACCTATCCCACTCTCTAGATACCCCTTAGCACGTAAAGGAATATTATTTGGTGGTCCAGCCATGGAGAAGAGTTTAGACACTAGGAGAAGATAAGGAACACACCCATTATCAAGAAATCACAATATGATTCTCTTTTTAAACTGTTCCTTAAAACACTAGTGGTTAGGAAATCTATTGGAGGCAGAAGCAGTCAAGGGTAGCTTAGGGTTAGGGTTAGGGTTAGGGTGAGGGTTAGGGTACGGCTTAGGGTATGGGTTCGGGGAGGGGTTCGGGTAGGGCGTAGGGTATGGGTTAGGGTTAGGGTTAGGGCTAGTGTTAGGGTTAGGGCTCGGTTTAGGGTAAGGGTTAGGATTAGGGTAAGTGCTAGGGTTAGGGTTAGGGTACGCGTTAGGGTGAGGGTAGTAATTAAACCTATCCCACTCTCTAGATACCCCTTAGCACGTACAGGGATATTATTGGGGGTCAAGCCATGGAGAAGAGTTTAGACACTAGGAGAAAATAAGGAACACACCCATTATCACGAAATCACATTAGGATTCTCTTTTTAACCTGTTCCTTAAAACACTAGTGCTTAGGAAATCTATTGGAGGCAGAAGCAGTCAAGGGTAGCTTAGGGTTAGGGTGAGGGTTAGGGTATGGCTTAGGGTACGGGTTCGGGGAGGGGTTCAGGTAGGGCGTAGGGTATGGGTTAGTGTTAGGGTTAGGGTTAGTGTTAGGGTTAGGGCTCGGTTTAGGGTACGGGTTAGGATTAGGGTACGCGTTAGGGTTAGGGTAGGGGTTAGGGTTAGGGTACGCGTTAGGGTGAGGGTAGTTATTAAACCTATCACACTCTCTAGATACCCCTTAGCACGTAAAGGAATATTATTTGGGGGTCCAGCCATGGAGAAGAGTTTAGACACTAGGAGAAGATAAGGAACACACCCATTATCACGAAATCACATTAGGATTCTCTTTTTAACCTGTTCCTTAAAACACTAGTGCTTAGGAAATCTATTGGAGGCAGAAGCCGTCAAGGGTAGCTTAGGGTTAGGGTTAGGGTTAGGGTGAGGGTTAGGGTACGGCTTAGGGTACGGGTTCGGGGAGGGGTTCGAGTAGGGCGTAGGGTATGGGTTAGGGTTAGGGTTAGGGCTAGTGTTAGGGTTAGGGCTCGGTTTAGGGTACGGGTTAGGATTAGGGTATGCGTTAGGGTTAGGGTAGGGGTTAGGGTTAGGGTACGCGTTAGGGTGAGGGTAGTTATTAAACCTATCCCACTCTCTAGATACCCCTTAGCACGTAAAGGAATATTATTTGGGGGTCCAGCCATGGAGAAGAGTTTAGACACGAGGAGAAGATAAGGAACACACCCATTATCAAGAAATCACATTAGGATTCTCCTTTAAACCTGTTCCTTAAATCACTAGTGCTTAGGAAATCTATTGGAGGCAGAAGCCGTCAAGGGTAGCCTAGGGTTAGGGTTAGGGTTAGGGTGAGGGTTAGGGTACGGCTTAGGGTACGGGTTCGGGGAGGGATTCGGGTAGGGCGTAGGGTATGGGTTAGAGTTAGGGTTAGGGTTAGTGTTAGGGTTAGGGCTCAGTTTAGGGTACGGGTTAGGATTAGGTTACGCGTTAGTGTTAGGGTAGGGGTTAGGGTTAGGGTACGCATTAGGGTGAGGGTAGTTATTAAACCTATCCCACTCTCTAGATACCCCTTAGCACGTAAAGGAATATTATTTGGGGGTCCAGCCATGGAGAAGAGTTTAGACACTAGGAGAAGATAAGGAACACACCCATTATCAAGAAATCACAATATGATTCTCTTTTTAAACTGTTCCTTAAAACACTAGTGGTTAGGAAATCTATTGGAGGCAGAAGCAGTCAAGGGTAGCTTAGGGTTAGGGTTAGGGTTAGGGTGAGGGTTAGGGTACGGCTTAGGGTATGGGTTCGGGGAGGGGTTCGGGTATGGCGTAGGGTATGGGTTAGGGTTAGGGTTAGGGCTAGTGTTAGGGTTAGGGCTCGGTTTAGGGTACGGGTTAGGATTAGGGTAAGTGCTAGGGTTAGGGTTAGGGTACGCGTTAGGGTGAGGGTAGTTATTAAACCTATCACACTCTCTAGATACCCCTTAGCACATAAAGGAATATTATTTGGGGGTCCAGCCATGGAGAAGAGTTTAGACACGAGGAGAAGATAAGGAACACACCCATTATCAAGAAATCACATTAGGATTCTCTTTTTAACATGTTCCTTAAAACACTAGTGCTTAGGAAATCTATTGGAGGCAGAAGCCGTGAAGGGTAGCTTAGGGTTAGGGTTAGGGTTAGGGTGAGGGTTAGGGTACGGCTTAGGGTACGGGTTCGGGGAGGGGTTCGGGTAGGGCGTAGGGTATGGGTTAGGGTTAGGGTTAGGGCTAGTGTTAGGGTTAGGGCTCGGTTTAGGGTACAGGTTAGGATTAGGGTACGCGTTAGGGTTAGGGTAGGGGTTAGGGTTAGGGTACGCGTTAGGGTGAGGGTAGTTATTAAACCTATCCCACTCTCTAGATACCCCTTAGCACGTACAGGAATATTATTGGGGGTCCAGCCATGGAGAAGAGTTTAGACACTAGGAGAAGATAAGGAACACACCCATTATCACGAAATCACATTAGGATTCTCTTTTTAACCTGTTCCTTAAAACACTAGTGCTTAGGAAATCTATTGGAGGCAGAAGCAGTCAAGGGTAGCTTAGGGTTAGGGTTAGGGTTAGGGTGAGGGTTAGGGTATGGCTTAGGGTACGGGTTCGGGGAGGGGTTCGGGTAGGGCGTAGGGTATGGGTTAGGGTTAGGGTTAGGGTTAGTGTTAGGGATAGGGCTCGGTTTAGGGTACGGGTTAGGATTAGGGTACACGTTAGGGTTAGGGTAGGGGTTAGGGTTAGGGTACGCGTTAGGGTGAGGGTAGTTATTAAACCTATCACACTCTCTAGATACCCCTTAGCACGTAAAGGAATATTATTTGGGGGTCCAGCCATGGAGAAGAGTTTAGACACTAGGAGAAAATAAGGAACACACCCATTATCACGAAATCACATTAGGATTCTCTTTTTAACCTGTTCCTTAAAACACTAGTGCTTAGGAAATCTATTGGAGGCAGAAGCAGTCAAGGGTAGCTTAGGGTTATGGTTAGGGTTAGGGTGAGGGTTAGGGTACGGCTTAGGGTACGGGTTCGGGGAGGGGTTCGGGTAGGGCGTAGGGTATGGGTTAGGGTTAGGGTTAGGGCTAGTGTTAGGGTTATGGGCTCGGTTTAGGGTACGGGTTAGGATTAGGGTACGCGTTAGGGTTAGGGTAGGGGTTAGGGTTAGGGTATGCGTTAGGGTGAGGGTAGTTATTAAACCTATCCCACTCTCTAGATACCCCTTAGCACGTAAAGGAATATTATTTGGGGGTCCAGCCGTGGAGAAGAGTTTAGACACTAGGAGAAGATAAGGAACACACCCATTATCAAGAAATCACAATATCATTCTCTTTTTAAACTGTTCCTTAAAACACTAGTGGTTAGGAAATCTATTGGAGGCAGAAGCAGTCAAGGGTAGCTTAGGGTTAGGGTTAGGGTTAGGGTGAGGGTTAAGGTACGGCTTAGGGTATGGGTTCGGTGAGGGGTACGGGTAGGGCGTAGGGTATGGGTTAGGGTTAGGGTTAGGGCTAGTGTTAGGGTTAGGGCTCGGTTTAGGGTACGGGTTAGGATTAGGGTAAGTGCTAGGGTTAGGGTTAGGGTATGCGTTAGGGTGAGGGTAGTTATTAAACCTATCCCACTCTCTAGATACCCCTTAGCACGTAAAGGAATATTATTTGGGTGTCCAGCCATGGAGAAGAGTTTAGACACGAGGAGAAGATAAGGAACACACCCATTATCAAGAAATCACATTAGGATTCTCTTTTTAACCTGTTCCTTAAAACACTAGTGCTTAGGAAATCTATTGGAGGCAGAAGCCGTCAAGGGTAGCTTAGGGTTAGGGTTAGGGTTAGGGTGAGGGTTACGGTACGGTTTAGGGTACGGGTTCAGGGAGGGGTTCAGGTAGGGCGTAGGGTATGGGTTAGGGTTAGGGTTAGAGTTAGTGTTAGGGTTAGGGCTCGGTTTAGGGTACGGGTTAGGATTAGGGTACGCGCTAGGGTTAGGGTAGGGGTTAGGGTTAGGGTACGCGATAGGGTGAGGGTAGTTATTATACCTATCACACTCTCTAGATACCCCTTAGCACATAAAGGAATTTTATTTGGGGGTCCAGTCATGGAGAAGAGTTTAGACACGAGGAGAAGATAAGGAACACACCCATTATCAAGAAATCACATTAGGATTCTCTTTTTAACCTGTTCCTTAAAACACTAGTGCTTAGGAAATCTATTGGAGGCAGAAGCCGTCAAGGGTAGCTTAGGGTTAGGGTTAGGGTTAGGGTGAGGGTTAGGGTACGGCTTAGGGTACGGGTTCGGGGAGGGGTTCGGGTAGGGCATAGGGTATGGGTTAGAGTTAGGGTTAGGGTTAGTGTTAGGGTTAGGGCTCAGTTTAGGGTACGGGTTAGGATTAGGGTACGCGTTAGTGTTAGGGTAGGGGTTAGGGTTAGGGTACGCGTTAGGGTGAGGGTAGTTATTAAACCTATCCCACTCTCTAGATACCCCTTAGCACGTAAAGGAATATTATTTGGGGGTCCAGCCATGGAGAAGAGTTTAGACACTAGGAGAAGATAAGGAACACACCCATTATCAAGAAATCACAATATGATTCTCTTTTTAAACTGTTCCTTAAAACACTAGTGGTTAGGAAATCTATTGGAGGCAGAAGCAGTCAAGGGTAGCTTAGGGTTAGGGTTAGGGTTAGGGTGAGGGTTAGGGTACGGCTTAGGGTATGGGTTCGGGGAGGGGTTCGGGTAGGGCGTAGGGTCTGGGTTAGGGTTAGGGTTAGGGCTAGTGTTAGGGTTAGGGCTCGGTTTAGGGTACGGGTTAGGATTAGGGTAAGTGCTAGGGTTAGGGTTAGGGTACGCGTTAGGGTGAGGGTAGTTATTAAACCTATCACACTCTCTAGATACCCCTTAGCACATAAAGGAATATTATTTGGGGGTCCAGCCATGGAGAAGAGTTTAGACACGAGGAGAAGATAAGGAACACACCCATTATCAAGAAATCACATTAGGATTCTCTTTTTAACATGTTCCTTAAAACACTAGTGCTTAGGAAATCTATTGGAGGCAGAAGCCGTCAAGGGTAGCTTAGGGTTAGGGTTAGGGTTAGGGTGAGGGTTAGGGTACGGCTTAGGGTACGGGTTCGGGGAGGGGTTCGGGTAGATCGTAGGGTATGGGTTAGGGTTAGGGTTAGGGGTAGTGTTAGTGTTAGGGCTCGGTTTAGGGTACAGGTTAGGATTAGGGTACGCGTTAGGGTTAGGGTAGGGGTTAGGGTTAGGGTACGCGTTAGGGTGAGGGTAGTTATTAAACCTATCCCACTCTCTAGATACCCCTTAGCACGTAAAGGAATATTATTTGGGGGTCCAGCCATGGAGAAGAGTTTAGACACGAGGAGAAGATAAGGAACACACCCATTATCAAGAAATCACATTAGGATTCTCCTTTAAACCTGTTCCTTAAATCACTAGTGCTTAGGAAATCTATTGGAGGCAGAAGCCGTCAAGGGTAGCTTAGGGTTAGGGTTAGGGTTAGGGTGAGGGTTAGGGTACGGCTTAGGGTACGGGTTCGGGGAGGGGTTCGGGTAGGGCGTACGGTATGTGTTAGGGTTAGGGTTAGGGCTAGTGTTAGGGTTAGGGCTCGGTTTAGGGTACGGGTTAGGATTAGGGTACGCGTTAGTGTTAGGGTAGGGGTTAGGGTTAGGGTACGCTTTAGGGTGAGGGTAGTTATTAAACCTATCCCACTCTCTAGATACCCCTTAGCACGTAAAGGAAAATTATTTGGGGGTCCAGCCATGGAGAAGGGTTTAGACACTAGGAGAAGATAAGGAACACACCCATTATCAAGAAATCACAATATGATTCTCTTTTTAAACTGTTCCTTAAAACACTAGTGGTTAGGAAATCTATTGGAGGCAGAAGCAGTCAAGGGTAGCTTAGGGTTAGGGTTAGGGTTAGGGTGAGGGTTAGGGTACGGCTTAGGGTACGGGTTCGGGGAGGGTTTCGGGTAGGGCGTAGGGTATGGGTTAGGGTTAGGGTTAGGGTTAGTGTTAGGGTTAGGGCTCGGGTTAGGGTACGGGTTAGGATTAGGGTACTCGTTAGGGTTAGGGTAGCGGTTAGGGTTAGGGTACGCGTTAGGGTGAGGGTAGTTAGTAAACCTATCCCACTCTCTAGATACCCCTTAGCACATAAAGGAATATTATTTGGGGGTCCAGCCATGGAGAAGGGTTTAGACACTAGGAGAAGATAAGGAACACACCCATTATCAAGAAATCACATTAGGATTCTCTTTTTAACCTGTTCCTTAAAACACTAGTGCTTAGGAAATCTATTGGAGGCAGAAGCCGTCAAGGGTAGCTTAGGGTTAGGGTTAGGGTTAGGGTGAGGGTTAGGGTACGGTTTAGGGTACGGGTTCAGGGAGGGGTTCAGGTAGGGCGTAGGGTATGGGTTAGGGTTAGGGTTAGAGTTAGTGTTAGGGTTAGGGCTCGGTTTAGGGTACGGGTTAGGATTAGGGTACGCGCTAGGGTTAGGGTAGGGGTTAGGGTTAGGGTACGCGTTAGGGTGAGGGTAGTTATTATACCTATCACACTCTCTAGATACCCCTTAGCACGTAAAGGAATATTATTTGGGGGTCCAGCCATGGAGAAGAGTTTAGACACTAGGAGAAGATAAGGAACACACCCATTATCAACAAATCACAATATGATTCTCTTTTTAAACTGTTCCTTAAAACACTGGTGGTTAGGAAATCTATTGGAGGCAGAAGCAGTCAAGGGTAGCTTAGGTTTAGGGTTAGGGTTAGGGTGAGGGTTAGGGTACGGCTTAGGGTATGGGTTCGGGGAGGGGTTCGGGTAGGGCGTAGGGTATGGGTTAGGGTTAGGGTTAGGGCTAGTGTTAGGGTTAGGGCTCGGTTTAGGGTACGGGTTAGGATTAGGGTAAGTGCTAGGGTTAGGGTTAGGGTACGCGTTAGGGTGAGGGTAGTTATTAAACCTATCACACTCTCTAGATACCCCTTAGCACATAAAGGAATATTATTTGGGGGTCCAGCCATGGAGAAGAGTTTAGACACGAGGAGAATATAAGGAACACACCCATTATCAAGAAATCACATTAGGATTCTCTTTTTAACATGTTCCTTAAAACACTAGTGCTTAGGAAATCTATTGGAGGCAGAAGCCGTCAAGGGTAGCTTAGGGTTAGGGTTAGGGTTAGGGTGAGGGTTAGGGTACGGCTTAGGGTACGGGTTCGGGGAGGGGTTCGGGTAGGGCGTAGGGTATGGGTTAGGGTTAGGGTTAGGGCTAGTGTTAGGGTTAGGGCTCGGTTTAGGGTACAGGTTAGGATTAGGGTACGCGTTAGGGTTAGGGTAGGGGTTAGGGTTAGGGTACGCGTTAGGGTGAGGGTAGTTATTAAACCTATCCCACTCTCTAGATACCCCTTAGCACGTAAAGGAATATTATTTGGGGGTCCAGCCATGGAGAAGAGTTTAGACACGAGGAGAAGATAAGGAACACACCCATTATCAAGAAATCACATTAGGATTCTCCTTTAAACCTGTTCCTTAAATCACTAGTGCTTAGGAAATCTATTGGAGGCAGAAGCCGTCAAGGGTAGCCTAGGGTTAGGGTTAGGGTTAGGGTGAGGGTTAGGGTACGGCTTAGGGTACGGGTTCGGGGAGGGATTCGGGTAGGGCGTAGGGTATGGGTTAGAGTTAGGGTTAGGGTTAGTGTTAGGGTTAGGGATCAGTTTAGGGTACGGGTTAGGATTAGGGTACGCGTTAGTGTTAGGGTAGGGGTTAGGGTTAGGGTACGCTTCAGGGTGAGGGTAGTTATTAAACCTATCCCACTCTCTAGATACCCCTTAGCACGTAAAGGAATATTATTTGGGGGTCCAGCCATGGAGAAGGGTTTAGACACTAGGGGAAAATAAGGAACACACCCATTATCAAGAAATCACAATATGATTCTCTTTTTAAACTGTTCCTTAAAACACTAGTGGTTAGGAAATCTATTGGAGGCAGAAGCAGTCAAGGGTAGCTTAGGGTTAGGGTTAGGGTTAGGGTGAGGGTTAGGGTACGGCTTAGGGTACGGGTTCGGGGAGGGATTCGGGTAGGGCGTAGGGTATGGGTTAGGGTTAGGGTTAGGGTTAGTGTTAGGGTTAGGGCTCGGTTTAGGGTACGGGTTAGGATTAGGGTACTCGTTAGGGTTAGGGTAGCAGTTAGGGTTAGGGTACGCGTTAGGGTGAGGGTAGTTATTAAACCTATCACACTCTCTAGATACCCCTTAGCACGTAAAGGAATATTATTTGGGGGTCGAGCCATGGAGAAGAGTTTAGACACTAGGAGAAGATAAGGAACACACCCATTATCACGAAATCACATTAGGATTCTCTTTTTAACCTGTTCCTTAAAACACTAGTGCTTAGGAAATCTATTGGAGGCAGAAGCAGTCAAGGGTAGCTTAGGGTTAGGGTTAGGGTTAGGGTGAGGGTTAGGGTACGGCTTAGGGTACGGGTTCGGGGAGGGGTTCGGGTAGGGCGTAGGGTATGGGTTAGGGTTAGGGTTAGGGCTAGTGTTAGGGTTAGGGCTCGGTTTAGGGTACAGGTTAGGATTAGGGTACGCGTTAGGGTTAGGGTAGGGGTTAGGGTTAGGGTACGCGTTAGGGTGAGGGTAGTTATTAAACCTATCCCACTCTCTAGATACCCCTTAGCACGTAAAGGAATATTATTTGGGGGTCCAGCCATGGAGAAGAGTTTAGACACGAGGAGAAGATAAGGAACACACCCATTATCAAGAAATCACAATATGATTCTCTTTTTAAACTGTTCCTTAAAACACTAGTGCTTAGGAAATCTATTGGAGGCAGAAGCCGTCAAGGGTAGCCTAGGATTAGGGTTAGGGTTAGGGTGAGGGTTAGGGTACGGCTTAGGGTACGGGTTCGGGGAGGGTTTCGGGTAGGGCGTAGGGTATGGGTTAGGGTTAGGGTTAGGGTTAGTGTTAGGGTTAGGGCTCGGTTTAGGGTACGGGTTAGGATTAGGGTACTCATTAGGGTTAGGGTAGCGGTTAGGGTTAGGGTACGCGTTAGGGTGAGGGTAGTTATTAAACCTATCACACTCTCTAGATACCCCTTAGCACGTAAAGGAATATTATTTGGGGGTCGAGCCATGGAGAAGAGTTTAGACACTAGGAGAAGATAAGGAACACACCCATTATCACGAAATCACATTAGGATTCTCTTTTTAACCTGTTCCTTAAAACACTAGTGCTTAGGAAATCTATTGGAGGCAGAAGGAGTCAAGGGTAGCTTAGGGTTAGGGTTAGGGTTAGGGTGAGGGTTAGGGTACGGCTTAGGGTACGGGTTCGGGGAGGGGTTCGGGTAGGGCGTACGGTATGGGTTAGGGTTAGGGTTAGGGCTAGTGTTAGGGTTAGGGCTCGGTTTAGGGTACGGTTTAGGATTAGGGTACGCGTTAGTGTTAGGGTAGGGGTTAGGGTTAGGGTACGCTTTAGGGTGAGGGTAGTTATTAAACCTATCCCACTCTCTAGATACCCCTTAGCACGTAAAGGAAAATTATTTGGGGGTCCAGCCATGGAGAAGGGTTTAGACACTAGGAGAAGATAAGGAACACACCCATTATCAAGAAATCACAATATGATTCTCTTTTTAAACTGTTCCTTAAAACACTAGTGGTTAGGAAATCTATTGGAGGCAGAAGCAGTCAAGGGTAGCTTAGGGTTAGGCTTAGGGTTAGGGTGAGGGGTAGGGTACGGCTTAGGGTACGGGTTCGGGGAGGGTTTCGGGTAGGGCGGAGGGTATGGGTTAGGGTTAGGGTTAGGGTTAGTGTTAGGGTTAGGGCTCGGTTTAGGGTACGGGTTAGGATTAGGGTACTCGTTAGGGTTAGGGTAGCGGTTAGGGTTAGGGTACGCGTTAGGGTGAGGGTAGTTATTAAACCTATCACACTCTCTAGATACCCCTTAGCACGTAAAGGAATATTATTTGTGGGTCGAGCCATGGAGAAGAGTTTAGACACTAGGAGAAGATAAGGAACACACCCATTATCACGAAATCACATTAGGATTCTCTTTTTAACCTGTTCCTTAAAACACTAGTGCTTAGGAAATCTATTGGAGGCAGAAGCAGTCAAGGGTAGCTTAGGGTTAGGGTTAGGGTTAGGGTGAGGGTTAGGGTACGGCTTAGGGTACGGGTTCGGGGAGGGGTTCGGGTAGGGCGTAGGGTATGGGTTAGGTTTAGGGTTAGGGCTAGTGTTAGGGTTAGGGCTCGGTTTAGGGTACGGGTTAGGATTAGGGTACGCGTTAGGGTTAGGGTAGGGGTTAGGGTTAGGGTACGCGTTAGGGTGAGGGTAGTTATTAAACCTATCCCACTCTCTAGATACCCCTTAGCATGTAAAGGAATATTATTTGTGGGTCCAGCCATGGAGAAGAGTTTAGACACTAGGAGAAGATAAGGAACACACCCATTATCAAGAAATCACAATATGATTCTCTTTTTAAACTGTTCATTAAAACACTAGTGGTTAGGAAATCTACTGGAGGCAGAAGCAGTCAAGGGTAGCTTAGGGTTAGGGTTAGGGTTAGGGTGAGGGTTAGGGTACGGCTTAGGGTATGGGTTCGGGGAGGGGTTCGAGTAGGGCGTAGGGTATGGGTTAGGGTTAGGGTTAGGGCTAGTGTTAGGGTTAGGGCTCGGTTTAGGGTACGGGTTAGGATTAGGGTAAGTGCTAGGGTTAGGGTTAGGGTACGCGTTAGGGTGAGGGTAGTTATTAAACCTATCACACTCTCTAGATACCCCTTAGCACATAAAGGAATATTATTTGGGGGTCCAGCCATGGAGAAGAGTTTAGACACGAGGAGAATATAAGGAACACACCCATTATCAAGAAATCACATTAGGATTCTCTTTTTAACATGTTCCTTAAAACACTAGTGCTTAGGAAATCTATTGGAGGCAGAAGCCGTCAAGGGTAGCTTAGGGTTAGGGTTAGGGTTAGGGTGAGGGTTAGGGTACGGCTTAGGGTACGGGTTCGGGGAGGGGTTCGGGTAGGGCGTAGGGTATGGGTTAGGGTTAGGGTTAGGGCTAGTGTTAGGGTTAGGGCTCGGTTTAGGGTACAGGTTAGGATTAGGGTACGCGTTAGGGTTAGGGTAGGGGTTAGGGTTAGGGTACGCGTTAGGGTGAGGGTAGTTATTAAACCTATCCCACTCTCTAGATACCCCTTAGCACGTAAAGGAATATTATTTGGGGGTCCAGCCATGGAGAAGAGTTTAGACACGAGGAGAAGATAAGGAACACACCCATTATCAAGAAATCACATTAGGATTCTCCTTTAAACCTGTTCCTTAAATCACTAGTGCTTAGGAAATCTATTGGAGGCAGAAGCCGTCAAGGGTAGCCTAGGGTTAGGGTTAGGGTTAGGGTGAGGGTTAGGGTACGGCTTAGGGTATGGGTTCGGGGAGGGGTTCGAGTAGGGCGTAGGGTATGGGTTAGGGTTAGGGTTAGGGCTAGTGTTAGGGTTAGGGCTCGGTTTAGGGTACGGGTTAGGATTAGGGTAAGTGCTAGGGTTAGGGTTAGGGTACGCGTTAGGGTGAGGGTAGTTATTAAACCTATCACACTCTCTAGATACCCCTTAGCACATAAAGGAATATTATTTGGGGGTCCAGCCATGGAGAAGAGTTTAGACACGAGGAGAATATAAGGAACACACCCATTATCAAGAAATCACATTAGGATTCTCTTTTTAACATGTTCCTTAAAACACTAGTGCTTAGGAAATCTATTGGAGGCAGAAGCCGTCAAGGGTAGCTTAGGGTTAGGGTTAGGGTTAGGGTGAGGGTTAGGGTACGGCTTAGGGTACGGGTTCGGGGAGGGGTTCGGGTAGGGCGTAGGGTATGGGTTAGGGTTAGGGTTAGGGCTAGTGTTAGGGTTAGGGCTCGGTTTAGGGTACAGGTTAGGATTAGGGTACGCGTTAGGGTTAGGGTAGGCGTTAGGGTTAGGGTACGCGTTAGGGTGAGGGTAGTTATTAAACCTATCCCACTCTCTAGATACCCCTTAGCACGTAAAGGAATATTATTTGGGGGTCCAGCCATGGAGAAGAGTTTAGACACGAGGAGAAGATAAGGAACACACCCATTATCAAGAAATCACAATATGATTCTCTTTTTAAACTGTTCCTTAAAACACTAGTGCTTAGGAAATCTATTGGAGGCAGAAGCCGTCAAGGGTAGCCTAGGATTAGGGTTAGGGTTAGGGTGAGGGTTAGGGTACGGCTTAGGGTACGGGTTCGGGGAGGGTTTCGGGTAGGGCGTAGGGTATGGGTTAGGGTTAGGGTTAGGGTTAGTGTTAGGGTTAGGGCTCGGTTTAGGGTACGGGTTAGGATTAGGGTACTCATTAGGGTTAGGGTAGCGGTTAGGGTTAGGGTACGCGTTAGGGTGAGGGTAGTTATTAAACCTATCACACTCTCTAGATACCCCTTAGCACGTAAAGGAATATTATTTGGGGGTCGAGCCATGGAGAAGAGTTTAGACACTAGGAGAAGATAAGGAACACACCCATTATCACGAAATCACATTAGGATTCTCTTTTTAACCTGTTCCTTAAAACACTAGTGCTTAGGAAATCTATTGGAGGCAGAAGGAGTCAAGGGTAGCTTAGGGTTAGGGTTAGGGTTAGGGTGAGGGTTAGGGTACGGCTTAGGGTACGGGTTCGGGGAGGGGTTCGGGTAGGGCGTACGGTATGGGTTAGGGTTAGGGTTAGGGCTAGTGTTAGGGTTAGGGCTCGGTTTAGGGTACGGTTTAGGATTAGGGTACGCGTTAGTGTTAGGGTAGGGGTTAGGGTTAGGGTACGCTTTAGGGTGAGGGTAGTTATTAAACCTATCCCACTCTCTAGATACCCCTTAGCACGTAAAGGAAAATTATTTGGGGGTCCAGCCATGGAGAAGGGTTTAGACACTAGGAGAAGATAAGGAACACACCCATTATCAAGAAATCACAATATGATTCTCTTTTTAAACTGTTCCTTAAAACACTAGTGGTTAGGAAATCTATTGGAGGCAGAAGCAGTCAAGGGTAGCTTAGGGTTAGGCTTAGGGTTAGGGTGAGGGGTAGGGTACGGCTTAGGGTACGGGTTCGGGGAGGGTTTCGGGTAGGGCGGAGGGTATGGGTTAGGGTTAGGGTTAGGGTTAGTGTTAGGGTTAGGGCTCGGTTTAGGGTACGGGTTAGGATTAGGGTACTCGTTAGGGTTAGGGTAGCGGTTAGGGTTAGGGTACGCGTTAGGGTGAGGGTAGTTATTAAACCTATCACACTCTCTAGATACCCCTTAGCACGTAAAGGAATATTATTTGTGGGTCGAGCCATGGAGAAGAGTTTAGACACTAGGAGAAGATAAGGAACACACCCATTATCACGAAATCACATTAGGATTCTCTTTTTAACCTGTTCCTTAAAACACTAGTGCTTAGGAAATCTATTGGAGGCAGAAGCAGTCAAGGGTAGCTTAGGGTTAGGGTTAGGGTTAGGGTGAGGGTTAGGGTACGGCTTAGGGTACGGGTTCGGGGAGGGGTTCGGGTAGGGCGTAGGGTATGGGTTAGGTTTAGGGTTAGGGCTAGTGTTAGGGTTAGGGCTCGGTTTAGGGTACGGGTTAGGATTAGGGTACGCGTTAGGGTTAGGGTAGGGGTTAGGGTTAGGGTACGCGTTAGGGTGAGGGTAGTTATTAAACCTATCCCACTCTCTAGATACCCCTTAGCATGTAAAGGAATATTATTTGTGGGTCCAGCCATGGAGAAGAGTTTAGACACTAGGAGAAGATAAGGAACACACCCATTATCAAGAAATCACAATATGATTCTCTTTTTAAACTGTTCATTAAAACACTAGTGGTTAGGAAATCTACTGGAGGCAGAAGCAGTCAAGGGTAGCTTAGGGTTAGGGTTAGGGTTAGGGTGAGGGTTAGGGTACGGCTTAGGGTATGGGTTCGGGGAGGGGTTCGAGTAGGGCGTAGGGTATGGGTTAGGGTTAGGGTTAGGGCTAGTGTTAGGGTTAGGGCTCGGTTTAGGGTACGGGTTAGGATTAGGGTAAGTGCTAGGGTTAGGGTTAGGGTACGCGTTAGGGTGAGGGTAGTTATTAAACCTATCTCATTCTCTAGATACCCCTTAGCACAGAAAGGAATATTATTTGGGGGTCCAGCCATGGAGAAGAGTTTAGACACGAGGAGAAGATAAGGAACACACCCATTATCAAGAAATCACATTAGGATTCTCTTTTTAACATGTTCCTTAAAACACTAGTGCTTAGGAAATCTATTGGAGGCAGAAGCCGTCAAGGGTAGCTTAGGGTTAGGGTTAGGGTTAGGGTGAGGGTTAGGGTACGGCTTAGGGTACGGGTTCGGGGAGGGGTTCGGGTAGGGCGTAGGGTATGGGTTAGGGTTAGGGTTAGGGCTAGTGTTAGGGTTAGGGCTCGGTTTAGGGTACAGGTTAGGATTAGGGTACGCGTTAGGGTTAGGGTAGGGGTTAGGGTTAGGGTACGCGTTAGGTTGAGGGTAGTTATTAAACCTATCCCACTCTCTAGATACCCCTTAGCACGTACAGGAATATTATTGGGGGTCCAGCCATGGAGAAGAGTTTAGACACTAGGAGAAGATAAGGAACACACCCATTATCACGAAATCACATTAGGATTCTCTTTTTAACCTGTTCCTTAAAACACTAGTGCTTAGGAAATCTATTGGAGGCAGAAGCAGTCAAGGGTAGCTTAGGGTTAGGGTTAGGATTAGGGTGAGGGTTAGGGTATGGCTTAGGGTACGGGTCCGGGGAGGGGTTCGGGTAGGGCGTAGGGTATGGGTTAGGGTTAGGGTTAGGGTTAGTGTTAGGTTTAGGGCTCGGTTTAGGGTACGGGTTAGGATTAGGGTACGCGTTAGGGTTAGGGTAGGGGTTAGGGTTAGGGTACGCGTTAGGGTGAGGGTAGTTATTAAACCTATCCCACTCTCTAGATACCCCTTAGCACGTAAAGGAATATTATTTGGGGGTCCAGCCATGGAGAAGAGTTTAGACACGAGGAGAAGATAAGGAACACACCCATTATCAAGAAATCACATTAGGATTCTCCTTTAAAACTGTTCCTTAAATCACTAGTGCTTAGGAAATCTATTGGAGGCAGAAGCCGTCAAGGGTAGCCTAGGGTTAGGGTTAGGGTTAGGGTGAGGGTTAGGGTACGGCTTAGGGTACGGGTTCGGGGAGGGATTCGGGTAGGGCGTAGAGTATGGGTTAGAGTTAGGGTTAGGGTTAGTGTTAGGGTTAGGGCTCAGTTTAGGGTACGGGTTAGGATTAGGGTACGCGTTAGTGTTAGGGTAGGGGTTAGGGTTAGGGTACGCTTTAGGGTGAGGGTAGTTATTAAACCTATCCCACTCTCTAGATACCCCTTAGCACGTAAAGGAATATTATTTGGGGGTCCAGCCATGGAGAAGGGTTTAGACACTAGGGGAAAATAAGGAACACACCCATTATCAAGAAATCACAATATGATTCTCTTTTTAAACTGTTCCTTAAAACACTAGTGGTTAGGAAATCTATTGGAGGCAGAAGCAGTCAAGGGTAGCTTAGGGTTAGGGTTAGGGTTAGGGTGAGGGTTAGGGTACGGCTTAGGGTACGGGTTCGGGGAGGGTTTCGGGTAGGGCGTAGGGTATGGGTTAGGGTTAGGGTTAGGGTTAGTGTTAGGGTTAGGGCTCGGTTTAGGGTACGGGTTAGGATTAGGGTACTCGTTAGGGTTAGGGTAGCGGTTAGGGTTAGGGTACGCGTTAGCGTGAGGGTAGTTATTAAACCTATCACACTCTCTAGATACCCCTTAGCACGTAAAGGAATATTATTTGGGGGTCGAGCCATGGAGAAGAGTTTAGACACTAGGAGAAGATAAGGAACACACCCATTATCACGAAATCACATTAGGATTCTCTTTTTAACCTGTTCCTTAAAACACTAGTGCTTAGGAAATCTATTGGAGGCAGAAGCAGTAAAGGGTAGCTTAGGGTTAGGGTTAGGGTTAGGGTGAGGGTTAGGGTACGGCTTAGGGTACGGGTTCGGGGAGGGGTTCGGGTAGGGCGTAGGGTATGGGTTAGGGTTAGGGTTAGGGCTAGTGTTAGGGTTAGGGCTCGGTTTAGGGTACGGGTTAGGATTAGGGTAAGTGCTAGGGTTAGGGTTAGGGTACGCGTTAGGGTGAGGGTAGTTATTAAACCTATCACATTCTCTAGATACCCCTTAGCACAGAAAGGAATATTATTTGGGGGTCCAGCCATGGAGAAGAGTTTAGACACGAGGAGAAGATAAGGAACACACCCATTATCAAGAAATCACATTAGGATTCTCTTTTTAACATGTTCCTTAAAACACTAGTGCTTAGGAAATCTATTGGAGGCAGAAGCCGTCAAGGGTAGCTTAGGGTTAGGGTTAGGGTTAGGGTGAGGGTTAGGGTACGGCTTAGGGTACGGGTTCGGGGAGGGGTTCGGGTAGGGCGTAAGTTATGGGTTAGGGTTAGGGTTAGGGCTAGTGTTAGGGTTAGGGCTCGGTTTAGGGTACAGGTTAGGATTAGGGTACGCGTTAGGGTTAGGGTAGGGGTTAGGGTTAGGGTACGCGTTAGGGTGAGGGTAGTTATTAAACCTATCCCACTCTCTAGATACCCCTTAGCACGTACAGGAATATTATTGGGGGTCCAGCCATGGAGAAGAGTTTAGACACTAGGAGAAGATAAGGAACACACCCATTATCACGAAATCACATTAGGATTCTCTTTTTAACCTGTTCCTTAAAACACTAGTGCTTAGGAAATCTATTGGAGGCAGAAGCAGTCAAGGGTAGCTTAGGGTTAGGGTTAGGGTTAGGGTGAGGGTTAGGGTATGGCTTAGGGTACGGGTTCGGGGAGGGGTTCGGGTAGGGCGTAGGGTATGGGTTAGGGTTAGGGTTAGGGCTAGTGTTAGGGTCAGGGCTCGGTTTAGGGTACGGGTTAGGATTAGGGTACGCGTTAGGGTTAGGGTAGGGGTTAGGGTTAGGGTACGCGTTAGGGTGAGGGTAGTTATTAAACCTATCCCACTCTCTAGATACCCCTTAGCACGTAAAGGAATATTATTTGGGGGTCCAGCCATGGAGAAGAGTTTAGACACTAGGAGAAGATAAGGAACACACCCATTATCAAGAAATCACAATATGATTCTCTTTTTAAACTGTTCCTTAAAACACTAGTGGTTAGGAAATCTATTGGAGGCAGAAGCAGTCAAGGGTAGCTTAGGGTTAGGGTTAGGGTTAGGGTGAGGGTTAGGGTACGGCTTAGGGTATGGGTTCGGGGAGGGGTTCGGGTAGGGCGTAGGGTATGGGTTAGGGTTAGGGTTAGGGCTAGTGTTAGGGTTAGGGCTCGGTTTAGGGTACGGGTTAGGATTAGGGTACGCGTTAGTGTTATGGTAGGTGTTAGGGTTAGGGTACGCGTTAGGGTGAGGGTAGTTATTAAACCTATCCCACTCTCTAGATACCCCTTAGCACGTACAGGAATATTATTGGGGGTCCAGCCATTGAGAAGAGTTTAGACACTAGGAGAAGATAAGGAACACATCCATTATCACGAAATCACATTAGGATTCTCTTTTTAACCTGTTCCTTAAAACACTAGTGCTTAGGAAATCTATTGGAGGCAGAAGCAGTCAAGGGTAGCTTAGGGTTAGGGTTAGGGTTAGGGTGAGGTTTAGGGTTAGGGTTAGGGTACGGGTTAGGATTAGGGTACGCGTTAGGGTTAGGGTAGGGGTTAGGGTTAGGGTACGCGTTAGGGTGAGGGTAGTTATTAAACCTATCCCACTCTCTAGATACCCCTTAGCACGTAAAGGAATATTATTTGGGGGTCCAGCCATGGAGAAGAGTTTAGACACGAGGAGAAGATAAGGAACACACCCATTATCAAGAAATCACATTAGGATTCTCTTTTTAACCTGTTCCTTAAAACACTAGTGCTTAGGAAATCTATTGGAGGCAGAAGCCGTCAAGGGTAGCTTAGGGTTAGGGTTAGGGTTAGGGTGAGGGTTAGTGTACGGTTTAGGGTACGGGTTCAGGGAGGGGTTCGGGTAGGGCGTTGGGTATGGGTTAGGGTTAGGGTTAGAGTTAGTGTTAGGGTTAGGGCTCGGTTTAGGGTACGGGTTAGGATTAGGGTACGCGTTAGGGTTAGGGTAGGGGTTAGGGTTAGGGTACGCGTTAGGGTGAGGGTAGTTATTATACCTATCACACTCTCTAGATACCCCTTAGCACATAAAGCAATATTATTTGGGGGTCCAGCCATGGAGAAGAGTTTAGACACGAGGAGAAGATAAGGAACACACCCATTATCAAGAAATCACATTAGGATTCTCTTTTTAACCTGTTCCTTAAAACACTAGTGCTTAGGAAATCTATTGGAGGCAGAAGCCGTCAAGGGTAGCTTAGGGTTAGGGTTAGGGTTAGGGTGAGGGTTAGGGTACGGCTTACGATACGGGTTCGGGGAGGGGTTCGAGTAGGGCGTAGGGTATGGGTTAGGGTTAGGGTTAGGGCTAGTGTTAGGGTTAGGGCTCGGTTTAGGGTACGGGTTAGGATTAGGGTATGCGTTAGGGTTAGGGTAGGGGTTAGGGTTAGGGTACGCGTTAGGGTGAGGGTAGTTATTAAACCTATCCCACTCTCTAGATACCCCTTAGCACGTAAAGGTATATTATTTGGGGGTCCAGCCATGGAGAAGAGTTTAGACACGAGGAGAAGATAAGGAACACACCCATTATCAAGAAATCACATTAGGATTCTCCTTTAAACCTGTTCCTTAAATCACTAGTGCTTAGGAAATCTATTGGAGGCAGAAGCCGTCAAGGGTAGCCTAGGGTTAGGGTTAGGGTTAGGGTGAGGGTTAGGGTACGGCTTAGGGTACGGGTTCGGGGAGGGATTTGGGTAGGGCGTAGGGTATGGGTTAGAGTTAGGGTTAGGGTTAGTGTTAGGTTTAGGGCTCAGTTTAGGGTACGGGTTAGGATTAGGGTACGCGTTAGTGTTAGGGTAGGGGTTAGGGTTAGGGTATGCTTTAGGGTGAGGGTAGTTATTAAACCTATCCCACTCTCTAGATACCCCTTAGCACGTAAAGGAATATTATTTGGGGGTCCAGCCATGGAGAAGGGTTTAGACACTAGGGGAAAATAAGGAACACACCCATTATCAAGAAATCACAATATGATTCTCTTTTTAAACTGTTCCTTAAAACACTAGTGGTTCGGAAATCTATTGGAGGCAGAAGCAGTCAAGGGTAGCTTAGGGTTAGGGTTAGGGTTAGGGTGAGGGTTAGGGTACGGCTTAGGGTACGGGTTCGGGGAGGGTTTCGGGTAGGGCGTAGGGTATGGGTTAGGGTTAGGGTTAGGGTTAGTGTTAGGGTTAGGGCTCGGTTTAGGGTACGGGTTAGGATTAGGGTACTCGTTAGGGTTAGGGTAGCGGTTAGGGTTAGGGTACGCGTTAGGGTGAGGGTAGTTATTAAACCTATCCCACTCTCTACATACCCCTTAGCACGTAAAGGAATATTATTTGGGGGTCGAGCCATGGAGAAGAGTTTAGACACTAGGAGAAGATAAGGAACACACCCATTATCAAGAAATCACAATATGATTCTCTTTTTAAACTGTTCCTTAAAACACTAGTGGTTAGGAAATCTATTGGAGGCAGAAGCAGTCAAGGGTAGCTTAGGGTTAGGGTTAGAGTTAGGGTGAGGGTTAGGGTACGGCTTAGGGTATGGGTTCCGGGAGGGGTTCGGGTAGGGCGTAGGGTATGGGTTAGGGTTAGGGTTAGGGCTAGTGTTAGGGTTAGGGCTCGGTTTAGGGTACGGGTTAGGATTAGGGTAAGTGCTAGGGTTAGGGTTAGGGTACGCGTTAGGGTGAGGGTAGTTATTAAACCTATCCCACTCTCTAGATACCCCTTAGCACGTACAGGGATATTATTGGGGGTCAAGCCATGGAGAAGAGTTTAGACACTAGGAGAAAATAAGGAACACACCCATTATCACGAAATCACATTAGGATTCTCTTTTTAACCTGTTCCTTAAAACACTAGTGCTTAGGAAATCTATTGGAGGCAGAAGCAGTCAAGGGTAGCTTAGGGTTAGGGTGAGGGTTAGGGTATGGCTTAGGGTATGGGTTCGGGGAGGGGTTCGGGTTGGGCGTAGGGTATGGGTTAGGGTTAGGGTTAGGGGTAGTGTTAGGGTTAGGGCTCGGTTTAGGGTACGGGTTAGGATTAGGGTACGCGTTAGGGTTAGGGTAGGGGTTAGGGTTAGGGTACGCGTTAGGGTGAGGGTAGTTATTAAACCTATCACACTCTCTAGATACCCCTTAGCACGTAAAGGAATATTATTTGGGGCTCCAGCCATGGAGAAGAGTTTAGACACTAGGAGAAAATAAGGAACACACCCATTATCACGAAATCACATTAGGATTCTCTTTTTAACCTGTTCCTTAAAACACTAGTGCTTAGGAAATCTATTGGAGGCAGAAGCAGTCAAGGGTAGCTTAGGGTTATGGTTAGGGTTAGGGTGAGGGTTAGGGTACGGCTTAGGGTACGGGTTCGGGGAGGGGTTCGGGTAGGGCGTAGGGTATGGGTTAGGGTTAGGGTTAGGGCTAGTGTTAGGGTTAGGGCTCGGTTTAGGGTACGGGTTAGGATTAGGGTACGCGTTAGGGTTAGGGTAGGGGTTAGGGTTAGGGTACGCGTTAGGGTGAGGGTAGTTATTAAACCTATCCCACTCTCTAGATACCCCTTAGCACGTAAAGGAATATTATTTGGGGGTCCAGCCATGGAGAAGAGTTTAGACACGAGGAGAAGATAAGGAACACACCCATTATCAAGAAATCACATTAGGATTCTCTTTTTAACCTGTTCCTTAAAACACTAGTGCTTAGGAAATCTATTGGAGGCAGAAGCCGTCAAGGGTAGCTTAGGGTTAGGGTTAGGGTTAGGGTGAGGGTTAGTGTACGGTTTAGGGTACGGGTTCAGGGAGGGGTTCGGGTAGGGCGTTGGGTATGGGTTAGGGTTAGGGTTAGAGTTAGTGTTAGGGTTAGGGCTCGGTTTAGGGTACGGGTTAGGATTAGGGTACGCGTTAGGGTTAGGGTAGGGGTTAGGGTTAGGGTACGCGTTAGGGTGAGGGTAGTTATTATACCTATCACACTCTCTAGATACCCCTTAGCACATAAAGCAATATTATTTGGGGGTCCAGCCATGGAGAAGAGTTTAGACACGAGGAGAAGATAAGGAACACACCCATTATCAAGAAATCACATTAGGATTCTCTTTTTAACCTGTTCCTTAAAACACTAGTGCTTAGGAAATCTATTGGAGGCAGAAGCCGTCAAGGGTAGCTTAGGGTTAGGGTTAGGGTTAGGGTGAGGGTTAGGGTACGGCTTACGATACGGGTTCGGGGAGGGGTTCGAGTAGGGCGTAGGGTATGGGTTAGGGTTAGGGTTAGGGCTAGTGTTAGGGTTAGGGCTCGGTTTAGGGTACGGGTTAGGATTAGGGTATGCGTTAGGGTTAGGGTAGGGGTTAGGGTTAGGGTACGCGTTAGGGTGAGGGTAGTTATTAAACCTATCCCACTCTCTAGATACCCCTTAGCACGTAAAGGTATATTATTTGGGGTCCAGCCATGGAGAAGAGTTTAGACACGAGGAGAAGATAAGGAACACACCCATTATCAAGAAATCACATTAGGATTCTCCTTTAAACCTGTTCCTTAAATCACTAGTGCTTAGGAAATCTATTGGAGGCAGAAGCCGTCAAGGGTAGCCTAGGGTTAGGGTTAGGGTTAGGGTGAGGGTTAGGGTACGGCTTAGGGTACGGGTTCGGGGAGGGATTCGGGTAGGGCGTAGGGTATGGGTTAGAGTTAGGGTTAGGGTTAGTGTTAGGGTTAGGGCTCAGTTTAGGGTACGGGTTAGGATTAGGGTACGCGTTAGTGTTAGGGTAGGGGTTAGGGTTAGGGTACGCTTTAGGGTGAGGGTAGTTATTAAACCTATCCCACTCTCTAGATACCCCTTAGCACGTAAAGGAATATTATTTGGGGGTCCAGCCATGGAGAAGGGTTTAGACACTAGGGGAAAATAAGGAACACACCCATTATCAAGAAATCACAATATGATTCTCTTTTTAAACTGTTCCTTAAAACACTAGTGGTTAGGAAATCTATTGGAGGCAGAAGCAGTCAAGGGTAGCTTAGGGTTAGGGTTAGGGTTAGGGTGAAGGTTAGGGTACGGCTTAGGGTACGGGTTCCGGGAGGGGTTCGGGTAGGGCGTAGGGTATGGGTTAGGGTTAGGGTTAGGGCTAGTGTTAGGGTTAGGGCTCGGTTTAGGGTACGGGTTAGGATTAGGGTACGCGTTAGGGTTAGGGTAGGGGTTAGGGTTAGGGTACGCGTTAGGGTGAGGGTAGTTATTAAACCTATCCCACTCTCTAGATACCCCTTAGCACGTAAAGGAATATTATTTGGGGGTCCAGCCATGGAGAAGAGTTTAGACACTAGGAGAAGATAAGGAACACACCCATTATCAAGAAATCACAATATGATTCTCTTTTAAACTGTTCCTTAAAACACTAGTGGTTAGGAAATCTATTGGAGGCAGAAGCAGTCAAGGGTAGCTTAGGGTTAGGGTTAGGGTTAGGGTGAGGGTTAGGGTACGGCTTACGGTATGGGTTCGGGGAGGGGTTCGGGTAGGGCGTAGGGTATGGGTTAGGGTTAGGGTTAGGGCTAGTGTTAGGGTTAGGGCTCGGTTTAGGGTACGGTTAGGATTAGGGTAAGTGCTAGGGTTAGGGTTAGGGTACGCGTTAGGGTGAGGGTAGTTATTAAACCTATCACACTCTCTAGATACCCCTTAGCAAGTAAAGGAATATTATTTGGGGGTCCAGCCATGGAGAAGAGTTTAGACACTAGGAGAAAATAAGGAACACACCCATTATCACGAAATCACATTAGGATTCTCTTTTTAACCTGTTCCTTAAAACACTAGTGCTTAGGAAATCTATTGGAGGCAGAAGCAGTCAAGGGTAGCTTAGGGTTATGGTTAGGGTTAGGGTGAGGGTTAGTGTACGGCTTAGGGTACGGGTTCGGGGAGGAGTTCGGGTAGGGCGTAGGGTATGGGTTAGGGTTAGGGTTAGGGCTAGTGTTAGGGTTAGGGCTCGGTTTAGGGTACGGGTTAGGATTAGGGTACGCGTTAGGGTTAGGGTAGGGGTTAGGGTTAGGGTACGCGTTAGGGTGAGGGTAGTTATTAAACCTATCCCACTCTCTAGATACCCCTTAGCACGTAAAGGAATATTATTTGGGGGTCCAGCTATGGAGAAGAGTTTAGACACGAGGAGAAGATAAGGAACACACCCATTATCAAGAAATCACAATATGATTCTCTTTTTAAACTGTTCCTTAAAACACTAGTGGTTCGGAAATCTATTGGAGGCAGAAGCAGTCAAGGGTAGCTTAGGGTTAGGGTTAGGGTTAGGGTGAGGGTTAGGGTACGGCTTAGGGTACGGGTTCGGGGAGGGTTTCGGGTAGGGCGTAGGGTATGGGTTAGGGTTAGGGTTAGGGTTAGTGTTAGGGTTAGGGCTCGGTTTAGGGTACGGGTTAGGATTAGGGTACTCGTTAGGGTTAGGGTAGCGGTTAGGGTTAGGGTACGCGTTAGGGTGAGGGTAGTTATTAAACCTATCCCACTCTCTAGATACCCCTTAGCACGTAAAGGAATATTATTTGGGGGTCGAGCCATGGAGAAGAGTTTAGACACTAGGAGAAGATAAGGAACACACCCATTATCAAGAAATCACAATATGATTCTCTTTTAAACTGTTCCTTAAAACACTAGTGGTTAGGAAATCTATTGGAGGCAGAAGCAGTCAAGGGTAGCTTAGGGTTAGGGTTAGAGTTAGGGTGAGGGTTAGGGTACGGCTTAGGGTATGGGTTCCGGGAGGGGTTCGGGTAGGGCGTAGGGTATGGGTTAGGGTTAGGGTTAGGGCTAGTGTTAGGGTTAGGGCTCGGTTTAGGGTACGGGTTAGGATTAGGGTAAGTGCTAGGGTTAGGGTTAGGGTACGCGTTAGGGTGAGGGTAGTTATTAAACCTATCCCACTCTCTAGATACCCCTTAGCACGTACAGGGATATTATTGGGGGTCAAGCCATGGAGAAGAGTTTAGACACTAGGAGAAAATAAGGAACACACCCATTATCACGAAATCACATTAGGATTCTCTTTTTAACCTGTTCCTTAAAACACTAGTGCTTAGGAAATCTATTGGAGGCAGAAGCAGTCAAGGGTAGCTTAGGGTTAGGGTGAGGGTTAGGGTATGGCTTAGGGTATGGGTTCGGGGAGGGGTTCGGTTAGGGCGTAGGGTATGGGTTAGGGTTAGGGTTAGGGGTAGTGTTAGGGTTAGGGCTCGGTTTAGGGTACGGGTTAGGATTAGGGTACGCGTTAGGGTTAGGGTAGGGGTTAGGGTTAGGGTACGCGTTAGGGTGAGGGTAGTTATTAAACCTATCACACTCTCTAGATACCCCTTAGCACGTAAAGGAATATTATTTGGGGCTCCAGCCATGGAGAAGAGTTTAGACACTAGGAGAAAATAAGGAACACACCCATTATCACGAAATCACATTAGGATTCTCTTTTTAACCTGTTCCTTAAAACACTAGTGCTTAGGAAATCTATTGGAGGCAGAAGCAGTCAAGGGTAGCTTAGGGTTATGGTTAGGGTTAGGGTGAGGGTTAGGGTACGGCTTAGGTTACGGTTCGGGGAGGGTTCGGGTAGGGCGTAGGGTATGGGTTAGGGTTAGGGTTAGGGCTAGTGTTAGGGTTAGGGCTCGGTTTAGGGTACGGGTTAGGATTAGGGTACGCGTTAGGGTTAGGGTAGGGGTTAGGGTTAGGGTACGCGTTAGGGTGAGGGTAGTTATTAAACCTATCCCACTCTCTAGATACCCCTTAGCACGTAAGGAATATTATTTGGGGGTCCAGCCATGGAGAAGAGTTTAGACACGAGGAGAAGATAAGGAACACACCCATTATCAAGAAATCACATTAGGATTCTCTTTTTAACCTGTTCCTTAAAACACTAGTGCTTAGGAAATCTATTGGAGGCAGAAGCCGTCAAGGGTAGCTTAGGGTTAGGGTTAGGGTTAGGGTGAGGATTAGTGTACGGTTTAGGGTACGGGTTCAGGGAGGGGTTCGGGTAGGGCGTTGGGTATGGGTTAGGGTTAGGGTTAGAGTTAGTGTTAGGGTTAGGGCTCGGTTTAGGGTACGGGTTAGGATTAGGGTACGCGTTAGGGTTAGGGTAGGGGTTAGGGTTAAGGTACGCGTTAGGGTGAGGGTAGTTATTATACCTATCACACTCTCTAGATACCCCTTAGCACATAAAGCAATATTATTTGGGGGTCCAGCCATGGAGAAGAGTTTAGACACGAGGAGAAGATAAGGAACACACCCATTATCAAGAAATCACATTAGGATTCTCTTTTTAACCTGTTCCTTAAAACACTAGTGCTTAGGAAATCTATTGGAGGCAGAAGCCGTCAAGGGTAGCTTAGGGTTAGGGTTAGGGTTAGGGTGAGGGTTAGGGTACGGCTTACGATACGGGTTCGGGAGGGGTTCGAGTAGGCGTAGGGTATGGGTTAGGGTTAGGGTTAGGGCTAGTGTTAGGGTTAGGGCTCGGTTTAGGGTACGGGTTAGGATTAGGGTATGCGTTAGGGTTAGGGTAGGGGTTAGGGTTAGGGTACGCGTTAGGGTGAGGGTAGTTATTAAACCTATCCCACTCTCTAGATACCCCTTAGCACGTAAAGGTATATTATTTGGGGGTCCAGCCATGGAGAAGAGTTTAGACACGAGGAGAAGATAAGGAACACACCCATTATCAAGAAATCACATTAGGATTCTCCTTTAAACCTGTTCCTTAAATCACTAGTGCTTAGGAAATCTATTGGAGGCAGAAGCCGTCAAGGGTAGCCTAGGGTTAGGGTTAGGGTTAGGGTGAGGGTTAGGGTACGGCTTAGGGTACGGGTTCGGGGAGGGATTCGGGTAGGGCGTAGGGTATGGGTTAGAGTTAGGGTTAGGGTTAGTGTTAGGGTTAGGGCTCAGTTTAGGGTACGGGTTAGGATTAGGGTACGCGTTAGTGTTAGGGTAGGGTTAGGGTTAGGGTACGCTTTAGGGTGAGGGTAGTTATTAAACCTATCCCACTCTCTAGATACCCCTTAGCACGTAAAGGAATATTATTTGGGGGTCCAGCCATGGAGAAGGGTTTAGACACTAGGGGAAAATAAGGAACACACCCATTATCAAGAATCACAATATGATTCTCTTTTTAAACTGTTCCTTAAAACACTAGTGGTTAGGAAATCTATTGGAGGCAGAAGCAGTCAAGGGTAGCTTAGGGTTAGGGTTAGGGTTAGGGTGAAGGTTAGGGTACGGCTTAGGGTACGGGTTCCGGGAGGGGTTCGGGTAGGGCGTAGGGTATGGTTAGGGTTAGGGTTAGGGCTAGTGTTAGGGTTAGGGCTCGGTTTAGGGTACGGGTTAGGATTAGGGTACGCGTTAGGGTTAGGGTAGGGGTTAGGGTTAGGGTACGCGTTAGGGTGAGGGTAGTTATTAAACCTATCCCACTCTCTAGATACCCCTTAGCACGTAAAGGAATATTATTTGGGGGTCCAGCCATGGAGAAGAGTTTAGACACTAGGAGAAGATAAGGAACACACCCATTATCAAGAAATCACAATATGATTCTCTTTTTAAACTGTTCCTTAAAACACTAGTGGTTAGGAAATCTATTGGAGGCAGAAGCAGTCAAGGGTAGCTTAGGGTTAGGGTTAGGGTTAGGGTGAGGGTTAGGGTACGGCTTAGGGTATGGGTTCGGGGAGGGGTTCGGGTAGGGCGTAGGGTATGGGTTAGGGTTAGGGTTAGGGCTAGTGTTAGGGTTAGGGCTCGGTTTAGGGTACGGGTTAGGATTAGGGTAAGTGCTAGGGTTAGGGTTAGGGTACGCGTTAGGGTGAGGGTAGTTATTAAACCTATCACACTCTCTAGATACCCCTTAGCAAGTAAAGGAATATTATTTGGGGGTCCCGCCATGGAGAAGAGTTTAGACACTAGGAGAAAATAAGGAACACACCCATTATCACGAAATCACATTAGGATTCTCTTTTTAACCTGTTCCTTAAAACACTAGTGCTTAGGAAATCTATTGGAGGCAGAAGCAGTCAAGGGTAACTTAGGGTTATGGTTAGGGTTAGGGTGAGGGTTAGGGTACGGCTTAGGGTACGGGTTCGGGGAGGAGTTCGGGTAGGGCGTAGGGTATGGGTTTGGGTTAGGGTTAGGGTTAGGGCTAGTGTTAGGGTTAGGGCTCGGTTTAGGGTACGGGTTAGGATTAGGGTACGCGTTAGGGTTAGGGTAGGGGTTAGGGTTAGGGTACGCGTTAGGGTGAGGGTAGTTATTAAACCTATCCCACTCTCTAGATACCCCTTAGCACGTAAAGGAATATTATTTGGGGGTCCAGCTATGGAGAAGAGTTTAGACACGAGGAGAAGATAAGGAACACACCCATTATCAAGAAATCACATTAGGATTCTCTTTTTAACCTGTTCCTTAAAACACTAGTGCTTAGGAAATCTATTGGAGGCAGAAGCCGTCAAGGGTAGCTTAGGGTTAGGGTTAGGGTTAGGGTGAGGGTTAGGGTACGGCTTACGATACGGGTTCGGGGAGGGGTTCGAGTAGGGCGTAGGGTATGGGTTAGGGTTAGGGTTAGGGCTAGTGTTAGGGTTAGGGCTCGGTTTAGGGTACGGGTTAGGATTAGGGTATGCGTTAGGGTTAGGGTAGGGGTTAGGGTTAGGGTACGCGTTAGGGTGAGGGTAGTTATTAAACCTATCCCACTCTCTAGATACCCCTTAGCACGTAAAGGTATATTATTTGGGGGTCCAGCCATGGAGAAGAGTTTAGACACGAGGAGAAGATAAGGAACACACCCATTATCAAGAAATCACATTAGGATTCTCCTTTAAACCTGTTCCTTAAATCACTAGTGCTTAGGAAATCTATTGGAGGCAGAAGCCGTCAAGGGTAGCCTAGGGTTAGGGTTAGGGTTAGGGTGAGGGTTAGGGTACGGCTTAGGGTACGGGTTCGGGGAGGGATTCGGGTAGGGCGTAGGGTATGGGTTAGAGTTAGGGTTAGGGTTAGTGTTAGGGTTAGGGCTCAGTTTAGGGTACGGGTTAGGATTAGGGTACGCGTTAGTGTTAGGGTAGGGGTTAGGGTTAGGGTACGCTTTAGGGTGAGGGTAGTTATTAAACCTATCCCACTCTCTAGATACCCATTAGCACGTAAAGGAATATTATTTGGGGGTCCAGCCATGGAGAAGGGTTTAGACACTAGGAGAAGATAAGGAACACACACATTATCAAGAAATCACATTAGGATTCTCTTTTTAACCTGTTCCTTAAAACACTAGTGCTTAGGAAATCTATTGGAGGCAGAAGCCGTCAAGGGTAGCTTAGGGTTAGGGTTAGGGTTAGGGTGAGGGTTAGGGTACGGCTTAGGGTACGGGTTCAGGGAGGGGTTCGGGTAGGGCGGAGGGTATGGGTTAGGGTTAGGGTTAGAGTTAGTGTTAGGGTTAGGGCTCGTTTTACGGTACGGGTTAGGATTAGGGTACGCGTTAGGGTTAGGGTAGGGGTTAGGGTTAGGGTACGCGTTAAGGTGAGGGTAGTTATTAAACCTATCACACTCTCTAGATACCCCTTAGCACATAAAGGAATATTATTTGGGGGTCCAGCCATGGAGAAGAGTTTAGACACGAGGAGAAGATAAGGAACACACCCATTATCAAGAAATCACATTAGGATTCTCTTTTTAACCTGTTCCTTAAAACACTAGTGCTTAGGAAATCTATTGGAGGCAGAAGCAGTCAAGGGTAGCTTAAGGGTAGGGTTAGGGTTAGGGTGAGGGTTAGGGTATGGCTTAGGGTACGGGTTCGGGGAGGGGTTCGGGGAGGGCGTAGGGTATGGGTTAGTGTTAGGGTTAGGGTTAGTGTTATGGTTAGGGCTCGGTTTAGGGTACGGGTTAGGATTAGGGTACGCGTTAGGGTTAGGGTAGGGGTTAGGGTTAGGGTTAGGGTGAGGGTTAGGGTACGGTTTAGGGTACGGGTTCAGGGAGGGGTTCGGGTAGGGCGTAGGGTATGGGTTTGGGTTAGGGTTAGAGTTAGTGTTAGGGTTAGGGCTCGGTTTAGGGTACGGGTTAGGATTAGGGTAAGCGCTAGGGTTAGGGTAGGGGTTAGGGTTAGGGTACGCGTTAGGGTGAGGTTAGTTATTATACCTATCACACTCTCTAGATACCCCTTAGCACATAAAGGAATATTATTTGGGGGTCCAGCCATGGAGAAGAGTTTAGACACGAGGAGAAGATAAGGAACACACCCATTATCAAGAAATCACATTAGGATTCTCTTTTTAACCTGTTCCTTAAAACACTAGTGCTTAGGAAATCTATTGGAGGCAGAAGCCGTCAAGGGTAGCTTAGGGTTAGGGTTAGGGTTAGGGTGAGGGTTAGGGTACGGCTTACGATACGGGTTCGGGGAGGGGTTCGAGTAGGGCGTAGGGTATGGGTTAGGGTTAGGGTTAGGGCTAGTGTTAGGGTTAGGTCTCGGTTTAGGGTACGTGTTAGGATTAGGGTATGCGTTAGGGTTAGGGTAGGGGTTAGGGTTAGGGTACGCGTTAGGGTTAGGGTAGTTATTAAACCTATCCCACTCTCTAGATACCCCTTAGCACGTAAAGGAATATTATTTGGGGGTCCAGCCATGGAGAAGAGTTTAGACACGAGGAGAAGATAAGGAACACACCCATTATCAAGAAATCACATTAGGATTCTCCTTTAAACCTGTTCGTTAAATCACTAGTGCTTAGGAAATCTATTGGAAGCAGAAGTCGTCAAGGGTAGCCTAGGGTTAGGGTTAGGGTTAGGGTGAGGGTTATGGTACGGCTTAGGGTACGGGTTCGGGGAGGGATTCGGGTAGGGCGTAGGGTATGGGTTAGAGTTAGGGTTAGGGTTAGTGTTAGGGTTAGGTCTCGGTTTAGGGTACGGGTTAGGATTAGGGTACTCGTTAGTGTTAGGGTAGCGGTTAGGGTTAGGGTACGCGTTACGGTGAGGGTAGTTATTAAACCTATCACACTCTCTAGATACCCCTTAGCACGTAAAGGAATATTATTTGGGGCTCCAGCCATGGAGAAGAGTTTAGACACTAGGAGAAGATAAGGAACACACCCATTATCACGAAATCACATTAGGATTCTCTTTTTAACCTGTTCCTTAAAACACTAGTGCTTAGGAAATCTATTGGAGGCAGAAGAAGTCAAGGGTAGCTTAGGGTTAGGGTTAGGGTTAGGGTGAGGGTTAGGGTACGGCTTAGGGTACGGGTTCGGGGAGGGGTTCGGGTAGGGCGTAGGGTATGGGTTAGGGTTAGGGTTAGGGCTAGTGTTAGGGTTAGGGCTCGGTTTAGGGTACGGGTTAGGATTAGGGTACGCGCTAGGGTTAGGGTAGGGGTTAGGGTTAGGGTACGCGTTAGGGTGAGGGTAGTTATTAAACCTATCACACTCTCTAGATACCCCTTAACACATAAAGGAATATTATTTGGGGGTTCAGCCATGGAGAAGAGTTTAGACACGAGGAGAAGGTAAGGAACACATCCATTATCACGAAATCACATTAGGATTCTCTTTTTAACCTGTTCCTTAAAACACTAATGCTTAGGAAATCTATTGGAGGCACAAGCCGTCAAGGGTAGCTTAGGGTTAGGGTTAGGGTTAGGGTGAGGGTTAGGGTACGGCTTAGGGTACGGGTTCTCGGAGGGGTTCGGGTAGGGCGTAGGTTATGGGTTAGGGTTAGGGTTAGGGTTAGTGTTAGGGTTAGGGCTCGGTTTAGGGTACGGGTTAGGATTAGGGTACGCGTTAGTGTTAGGGTAGGTGTTAGGGTTAGGGTACGCGAGAGGGTGAGGTTAGTTATTAAACCTATCCCACTCTCTAGATACCCCTTAGTACGTAACGGAATATTATTTGGGGGTCCAGCCATGCAGAAGAGTTTAGACACTAGGAGAAGATAAGGAACACACCCATTATCAAGAAATCACATTAGGATTCTCTTTTTAACCTGTTCCTTAAAACACTAGTGCTTAGGAAATCTATTGGAGGCAGAAGCAGTCAAGGGTAGCTTAGGGTTAGGGTTAGTGTTAGGGTGAGGTTTAGGGTATGGCTTAGGGTACGGGTTCGGGGAGGGGTTCGGGTAGGGCGTAGGGTATGGGTTAGGGTTAGGGTTAGGGTTAGTGTTAGGGTTAGGGCTCGGTTTAGGTTATGTGTTAGGATTAGGGTACGCGTTAGGGTTAGGGTAGGGGTTATGGTTAGGGTACGCGTTAGGGTGGGGGTAGTTATTAAACCTATCACACTCTCTAGATACCCCTTAGCACGTAAAGGACTATTATTTGGGGGTCCAGCCATGGAGAACAGTTTAGACACGAGGAGAAGATAAGGAACACACCCATTATCAAGAAATCACAATGTGATTCTCTTTTTAAACTGTTCCTTAAAACACTAGTGCTTAGGAAATCTATTGGAGTCAGAAGCCGTCAAGGGTAGCTTAGGGTTAGGGTTAGGGTTACGGTCAGGGTTAGGGTACGGTTTGGGTACGGGTTCGGGGAGGGGTTCGGGTAGGCCGTAGGGTATGGGTTAGGGTTAGGGTTAGGGTTAGTGTTAGGGTTAGGGCTCGGTTTAGGGTACGGGTTAGGATTAGGGTACGCGTTAGTGTTAGGGTAGTGGTTAGGGTTAGGGTACGCTTTAGGGTGAGGGTAGTTATTAAACCTATCCCACTCTCTAGATACCCCTTAGCACGTAAAGGAATATTATTTGGGGGTCCAGCCATGGAGAAGAATTTAGACACTAGGAGAAGATAAGGAACACACCCATTATCAAGAAATCACAATATGATTCCCTTTTTAAACTGTTCCTTAAAACACTAGTGCTTAGGAAATCTATTGGAGGCAGAAGCAGTCAAGGGTAGCTTAGGTTTAGGGTTAGGGTTAGGGTGAGGGTTAGGGTACGGCTTACGATACGGGTTCGGGGAGGGGTTCGGGTAGGGCGTAGGGTATGGGTTAGGGTTAGGGATATGGCTAGTGTTAGGGTTAGGGCTCGGTTTAGGGTACGGGTTAGGATTAGGGTATGCGTTAGGGTTAGGGTAGGGGTTAGGGTTAGGATACGCGTTAGGGTGAGGTTAGTTATTAAACCTATCCCACTCTCTAGATACCCCTTAGCACGTAAAGGAATATTATTTGGGGGTCCAGTCATGGAGAAGAGTTTAGACACGAGGAGAAGATAAGGAACACACCCATTATCAAGAAATCACATTAGGATTCTCCTTTAAAACTGTTCCTTAAATCACTAGTGCTTAGGAAATCTATTGGAGGCAGAAGCCGTCAAGGGTAGCCTAGGGTTAGGGTTAGGGTTAGGGTGAGGGTTAGGGTACGGCTTAGGGTACGGGTTCGGGGAGGGATTCGGGTAGGGCGTAGGGTATGGGTTAGAGTTAGGGTTAGGGTTAGTGTTAGGGTTAGGGCTCAGTTTAGGGTACGGGTTAGGATTAGGGTACGCGTTAGTGTTAGGGTAGGGGTTAGGGTTAGGGTACGCTTTAGGGTGAGGGTAGTTATTAAACCTATCCCACTCTCTAGATACCCCTTAGCACGTAAAGGAATATTATTTGGGGGTCCAGCCATGGAGAAGGGTTTAGACACTAGGAGAAGATAAGGAGCACACCCATTATCAAGAAATCACAATATGATTCTCTTTTTAAACTGTTCCTTAAAACACTAGTGGTTAGGAAATCTATTGGAGGCAGAAGCAGTCAAGGGTAGCTTAGGGTTAGGGTTAGGGTTAGGGTGAGGGTTAGGGTACGGCTTAGGGTACGGGTTCGGGGAGGGTTTCGGATAGGGATTAGGGTATGGGTTAGGGTTAGGGTTAGGGTTAGTGTTAGGGTTAGGGCTCGGTTTAGGTTACGGGTTAGGATTAGGGTACTCGTTAGGGTTAGGGTAGCGGTTAGGGTTAGGGTACGCGTTAGGGTGAGGGTAGTTATTAAACCTATCACACTCTCTAGATACCCCTTAGCACGTAAAGGAATATTATTTGGGCGTCGAGCCATGGAGAAGAGTTTAGACACTAGGAGAAGATAAGGAACACACCCATTATTACGAAATCACATTAGGATTCTCTTTTTAAATTGTTCCTTAAAACACTAGTGCTTAGGAAATCTATTGGAGCCAGAAGCAGTCAAGGGTAGCTTAGGGTTAGGGTTAGGGTTAGGGTGAGGGTTAGGGTACGGCTTAGGGTACGGGTTCGGGGAGGGGTTCGGGTAGGGCGTAGCGTATGGGTTAGGGTTAGGGTTAGGGCTAGTGTTAGGGTTAGGGCTCGGTTTAGGTACGGGTTAGGATTAGGGTACGCGTTAGGGTTAGGGTAGGGGTTAGGGTTAGGGTACGCGTTAGGGTGAGGGTAGTTATTAAACCTATCCCACTCTCTAGATACCCCTTAGCACGTAAAGGAATATTATTTGGGGGTCCAGCCATGGAGAAGAGTTTAGACACGAGGAGAAGATAAGGAACACACCCATTATCAAGAAATCACATTAGGATTCTCTTTTTAACCTGTTCCTTAAAACACTAGTGCTTAGGAAATCTATTGGAGGAAGAAGCAGTCAAGGGTAGCTTAGGGTTAGGGTTAGGGTTAGGGTGAGGGTTAGGGTTAGGGCTTGGTTTAGGGTACGGGTTAGGATTAGGGTACGCGTTGGTGTTATGGTAGGTGTTAGGGTTAGGGTACGCGAGAGGGTGAGGTTAGTTATTAAACCTATCCCACTCTCTAGATACCCCTTAGTACGTAAAGGAATATTATTTGGGGGTCCAGCCATGGAGAAGAGTTTAGACACTAGGAGAAGATAAGGAACACACCCATTATCAAGAAATCACATTAGGATTCTCTTTTTAACCTGTTCCTTAAAACACTAGTGCTTAGGAAATCTATTGGAGGAAGAAGCAGTCAAGGGTAGCTTAGGGTTAGGGTTAGGGTTAGGGTGAGGGTTAGGGAATGGCTTAGGGTACGGGTTCGGGGAGGGGTTCGGGTAGGGCGTAGGGTATGGGTTAGGGTTAGGGTTAGGGTTAGTGTTAGGGTTAGGGCTCGGTTTAGGGTACGGGTTAGGATTAGGGTACGCGTTAGGGTTAGGGTAGGGGTTATGGTTAGGGTACGCGTTAGGGTGGGGGTAGTTATTAAACCTATCACACTCTCTAGATACCCCTTAGCACGTAAAGGACTATTATTTGGGGGTCCAGCCATGGAGAACAGTTTAGACACGAGGAGAAGATAAGGAACACACCCATTATCAAGAAATCACAATGTGATTCTCTTTTTAACCTTTTCCTTAAAACACTAGTGCTTAGGAAATCTATTGGAGTCAGAAGCCGTCAAGGGTAGCTTAGGGTTAGGGTTAGGGTTAGGGTGAGGGTTAGGGTACGGCTTAGGGTACGGGTTCGGGGAGGGGTTCGGGTAGGCCGTAGGGTATGGGTTAGGGTTAGGGTTAGGGTTAGTGTTAGGGTTAGGGCTCGGTTAAGGGTACGGGTTAGGATTAGGGTAAGCGTTAGTGTTAGGGTAGTGGTTAGGGTTAGGGTACGCTTTAGGGTGAGGGTAGTTATTAAACCTATCCCACTCTCTAGATACCCCTTAGCACGTAAAGGAATATTATTTGGGGGTCCAGCCATGGAGAAGAATTTAGACACTAGGAGAAGATAAGGAACACACCCATTATCAAGAAATCACAATATGATTCCCTTTTTAAACTGTTCCTTAAAACACTAGTGCTTAGGAAATCTATTGGAGGCAGAAGCAGTCAAGGGTAGCTTAGGGTTAGGGTTAGGGTGAGGGTTAGGGTACGGCTTACGATACGGGTTCGGGGAGGGGTTCGCGTAGGGCGTAGGGTATGGGTTAGGGTTAGGGATATGGCTAGTGTTAGGGTTAGGGCTCGGTTTAGGGTACGGGTTAGGATTAGGGTATGCGTTAGGGTTAGGGTAGGGGTTAGGGTTAGGATACGCGTTAGGGTGAGGGTAGTTATTAAACCTATCCCACTCTCTAGATACCCCTTAGCACGTAAAGGAATATTATTTGGGGGTCCAGTCATGGAGAAGAGTTTAGACACGAGGAGAAGATAAGGAACACACCCATTATCAAGAAATCACATTAGGATTCTCCTTTAAACCTGTTCCTTAAATCACTAGTGCTTAGGAAATCTATTGGAGGCAGAAGCCGTCAAGGGTAGCCTAGGGTTAGGGTTAGGGTTAGGGTGAGGGTTAGGGTACGGCTTAGGGTACGGGTTAGGGGAGGGATTCGGGTAGGGCGTAGGGTATGGGTTAGAGTTAGGGTTAGGGTTAGTGTTAGGGTTAGGGCTCAGTTTAGGGTACGGGTTAGGATTAGGGTACGCGTTAGTGTTAGGGTAGGGGTTAGGGTTAGGGTACGCTTTAGGGTGAGGATAGTTATTAAACCTATCCCACTCTCTAGATACCCCTTAGCACGTAAAGGAATATTATTTGGGGGTCCAGCCATGGAGAAGGGTTTAGATACTAGGAGAAGATAAGGAGCACACCCATTATCAAGAAATCACAATATGATTCTCTTTTTAAACTGTTCCTTAAAACACTAGTGGTTAGGAAATCTATTGGAGGCAGAAGCAGTCAAGGGTAGCTTAGGGTTAGGGTTAGGGTTAGGGTGAGGGTTAGGGTACGGCTTAGGGTACGGGTTCGGGGAGGGTTTCGGGTAGGGATTAGGGTATGGGTTAGGGTTAGGGTTAGGGTTAGTGTTAGGGTTAGGGCTCGGTTTAGGTTACGGGTTAGGATTAGGGTACTCGTTAGGGTTAGGGTAGCGGTTAGGGTTAGGGTACGCGTTAGGGTGAGGGTAGTTATTAAACCTATCACACTCTCTAGATACCCCTTAGCACGTAAAGGAATATTATTTGGGCGTCGAGCCATGGAGAAGAGTTTAGACACTAGGAGAAGATAAGGAACACACCCATTATCACGAAATCACATTAGGATTCTCTTTTTAAATTGTTCCTTAAAACACTAGTGCTTAGGAAATCTATTGGAGGCAGAAGCAGTCAAGGGTAGCTTAGGGTTAGGGTTAGGGTTAGGGTGAGGGTTAGGGTACGGCTTAGGGTACGGGTTCGGGGAGGGGTTCGGGTAGGGCGTAGCGTATGGGTTAGGGTTAGGGTTAGGGCTAGTGTTAGGGTTAGGGCTCGGTTTAGGTACGGGTTAGGATTAGGGTACGCGTTAGGGTTAGGGTAGGGGTTAGGGTTAGGGTACGCGTTAGGGTGAGGGTAGTTATTAAACCTATCCCACTCTCTAGATATCCCTTAGCACGTAAAGGAATATTATTTGGGGGTCCAGCCATGGAGAAGAGTTTAGACACGAGGAGAAGATAAGGAACACACCCATTATCAAGAAATCACATTAGGATTCTCTTTTTAACCTGTTCCTTAAAACACTAGTGCTTAGGAAATCTATTGGAGGAAGAAGCAGTCAAGGGTAGCTTAGGGTTAGGGTTAGGGTTAGGGTGAGGGTTAGGGTTAGGGCTTGGTTTAGGGTACGGGTTAGGATTAGGGTACGCGTTAGTGTTATGGTAGGTGTTAGGGTTAGGGTACGCGAGAGGGTGAGGTTAGTTATTAAACCTATCCCACTCTCTAGATACCCCTTAGTACGTAAAGGAATATTATTTGGGGGTCCAGCCATGGAGAAGAGTTTAGACACTAGGAGAAGATAAGGAACACACCCATTATCACGAAATCACATTAGGATTCTCTTTTTAACCTGTTCCTTAAAACACTAGTGCTTAGGAAATCTATTGGAGGCAGAAGAAGTCAAGGGTAGCTTAGGGTTAGGGTTAGGGTTAGGGTGAGGGTTAGGGTACGGCTTAGGGTACGGGTTCGGGGAGGGGTTCGGGTAGGGCGTAGGGTATGGGTTAGGGTTAGGGTTAGGGCTAGTGTTAGGGTTAGGGCTCGGTTTAGGGTACGGGTTAGGATTAGGGTACGCGCTAGGGTTAGGGTAGGGGTTAGGGTTAGGGTACGCGTTAGGGTGAGGGTAGTTATTAAACCTATCACACTCTCTAGATACCCCTTAACACATAAAGGAATATTATTTGGGGGTTCAGCCATGGAGAAGAGTTTAGACACGAGGAGAAGATAAGGAACACATCCATTATCACGAAATCACATTAGGATTCTCTTTTTAACCTGTTCCTTAAAACACTAATGCTTAGGAAATCTATTGGAGGCACAAGCCGTCAAGGGTAGCTTACGGTTAGGGTTAGGGTTAGGGTGAGGGTTAGGGTACGGCTTAGGGTACGGGTTCTCGGAGGGGTTCGTGTAGGGCGTAGGTTATGGGTTAGGGTTAGGGTTACGGTTAGTGTTAGGGTTAGGGCTCGGTTTAGGGTACGGGTTAGGATTAGGGTACGCGTTAGTGTTAGGGTAGGTGTTAGGGTTAGGGTACGCAAGAGGGTGAGGTTAGTTATTAAACCTATCCCACTCTCTAGATACCCCTTAGTACGTAACGGAATATTATTTGGGGGTCCAGCCATGGAGAAGAGTTTAGACACTAGGAGAAGATAAGGAACACACCCATTATCAAGAAATCACATTAGGATTCTCTTTTTAACCTGTTCCTTAAAACACTAGTGCTTAGGAAATCTATTGGAGGCAGAAGCAGTCAAGGGTAGCTTAGGGTTAGGGTTAGGGTTAGGGTGAGGGTTAGGGTTAGGGTACGGCTTAGGGTACGGGTTCGGGGAGGGTTTCGGGTAGGGATTAGGGTATGGGTTAGGGTTAGGGTTAGGGTTAGTGTTAGGGTTAGGGCTCGGTTTAGGTTACGGGTTAGGATTAGGGTACTCGTTAGGGTTAGGGTAGCGGTTAGGGTTACGGTACGCGTTAGGGTGAGGGTAGTTATTAAACCTATCACACTCTCTAGATACCCCTTAGCACGTAAAGGAATATTATTTGGGCGTCGAGCCATGGAGAAGAGTTTAGACACTAGGAGAAGATAAGGAACACACCCATTATCACGAAATCACATTAGGATTCTCTTTTTAACTTGTTCCTTAAAACACTAGTGCTTAGGAAATCTATTGGAGGCAGAAGCAGTCAAGGGTAGCTTAGGGTTAGGGTTAGGGTTAGGGTGAGGGTTAGGGTACGGCTTAGGGTACGGGTTCGGGGAGGGGTTCGGGTAGGGCGTAGCGTATGGGTTAGGGTTAGGGTTAGGGCTAGTGTTAGGGTTAGGGCTCGGTTTAGGTACGGGTTAGGATTAGGGTACGCGTTAGGGTTAGGGTAGGGGTTAGGGTTAGGGTACGCGTTAGGGTGAGGGTAGTTATTAAACCTATCCCACTCTCTAGATACCCCTTAGCACGTAAAGGAATATTATTTGGGGGTCCAGCCATGGAGAAGAGTTTAGACACGAGGAGAAGATAAGGAACACACCCATTATCAAGAAATCACATTAGGATTCTCTTTTTAACCTGTTCCTTAAAACACTAGTGCTTAGGAAATCTATTGGAGGAAGAAGCAGTCAAGGGTAGCTTAGGGTTAGGGTTAGGGTTAGGGTGAGGGTTAGGGTTAGGGCTTGGTTTAGGGTACGGGTTAGGATTAGGGTACGCGTTAGTGTTATGGTAGGTGTTAGGGTTAGGGTACGCGAGAGGGTGAGGTTAGTTATTAAACCTATCCCACTCTCTAGATACCCCTTAGTACGTAAAGGAATATTATTTGGGGGTCCAGCCATGGAGAAGAGTTTAGACACTAGGAGAAGATAAGGAACACACCCATTATCAAGAAATCACATTAGGATTCTCTTTTTAACCTGTTCCTTAAAACACTAGTGCTTAGGAAATCTATTGGAGTCAGAAGCCGTCAAGGGTAGCTTAGGGTTAGGTTTAGGGTTAGGGTGAGGGTTAGGGTACGGCTTAGGGTACGGGTTCGGGGAGGGGTTCGGGTAGGCCGTAGGGTATGGGTTAGGGTTAGGGTTAGGGTTAGTGTTAGGGTTAGGGCTCGGTTTAGGGTACGGGTTAGGATTAGGGTAAGCGTTAGTGTTAGGGTAGTGGTTAGGGTTAGGGTACGCTTTAGGGTGAGGGTAGTTATTAAACCTATCGCACTCTCTAGATACCCCTTAGCACGTAAAGGAATATTATTTGGGGGTCCAGCCATGGAGAAGAATTTAGACACTAGGAGAAGATAAGGAACACACCCATTATCAAGAAATCACAATATGATTCCCTTTTTAAACTGTTCCTTAAAACACTAGTGCTTAGGAAATCTATTGGAGGCAGAAGCAGTCAAGGGTAGCTTAGGGTTAGGGTTAGGGTGAGGGTTAGGGTACGGCTTACGATACGGGTTCGGGGAGGGTTTCGGGTAGGGCGTAGGGTATGGGTTAGGGTTAGGGATATGGCTAGTGTTAGGGTTAGGGCTCGGTTTAGGGTACGGGTTAGGATTAGGGTATGCGTTAGGGTTAGGGTAGGGGTTAGGGTTAGGATACGCGTTAGGGTGAGGGTAGTTATTAAACCTATCCCACTCTCTAGATACCCCTTAGCACGTAAAGGAATATTATTTGGGGGTCCAGTCATGGAGAAGAGTTTAGACACGAGGAGAAGATAAGGAACACACCCATTATCAAGAAATCACATTAGGATTCTCCTTTAAACCTGTTCCTTAAATCACTAGTGCTTAGGAAATCTATTGGAGGCAGAACCCGTCAAGGGTAGCCTAGGGTTAGGGTTAGGGTTAGGGTGAGGGTTAGGGTACGGCTTAGGGTACGGGTTCGGGGAGGGATTCGGGTAAGTCGTAGGGTATGGGTTAGAGTTAGGGTTAGGGTTAGTGTTAGGGTTAGGGCTCAGTTTAGGGTACGGGTTAGGATCAGGGTACGCGTTAGTGTTAGGGTAGGGGTTAGGGTTAGGGTACGCTTTAGGGTGAGGGTAGTTATTAAACCTATCCCACTCTCTAGATACCCCTTAGCACGTAAAGGAATATTATTTGGGGGTCCAGCCATGGAGAAGGGTTTAGACACTAGGAGAAGATAAGGAGCACACCCATTATCAAGAAATCACAATATGATTCTCTTTTTAAACTGTTCCTTAAAACACTAGTGGTTAGGAAATCTATTGGAGGCAGAAGCAGTCAAGGGTAGCTTAGGGTTAGGGTTAGGGTTAGGGTGAGGGTTAGGGTACGGCTTAGGGTACGGGTTCGGGGAGGGTTTCGGGTAGGGATTAGGGTATGGGTTAGGGTTAGGGTTAGGGTTAGTGTTAGGGTTAGGGCTCGGTTTAGGGTACGGGTTAGGATTAGGGTACTCGTTAGGGTTAGGGTAGCGGTTAGGGTTAGGGTACGCGTTAGGGTGAGGGTAGTTATTAAACCTATCACACTCTCTAGATACCCCTTAGCACGTAAAGGAATATTATTTGGGCGTCGAGCCATGGAGAAGAGTTTAGACACTAGGAGAAGATAAGGAACACACCCATTATCACGAAATCACATTAGGATTCTCTTTTTAACTTGTTCCTTAAAACACTAGTGCTTAGGAAATCTATTGGAGGCAGAAGCAGTCAAGGGTAGCTTAGTTAGGGTTAGGGTTAGGGTGAGGGTTAGGGTACGGCTTAGGGTACGGGTTCGGAGAGGGGTTCGGGTAGGGCGTAGCGTATGGGTTAGGGTTAGGGTTAGGGCTAGTGTTAGGGTTAGGGCTCGGTTTAGGTACGGGTTAGGATTAGGGTACGCGTTAGGGTTAGGGTAGGGGTTAGGGTTAGGGTACGCGTTAGGGTGAGGGTAGTTATTAAACCTATCCCACTCTCTAGATATCCCTTAGCATGTAAAGGAATATTATTTGGGGGTCCAGCCATGGAGAAGAGTTTAGACACGAGGAGAAGATAAGGAACACACCCATTATCAAGAAATCACATTAGGATTCTCTTTTTAACCTGTTCCTTAAAACACTAGTGCTTAGGAAATCTATTGGAGGAAGAAGCAGTCAAGGGTAGCTTAGGGTTAGGGTTAGGGTTAGGGTGAGGGTTAGGGTTAGGGCTTGGTTTAGGGTACGGGTTAGGATTAGGGTACGCGTTAGTGTTATGGTAGGTGTTAGGGTTAGGGTACGCGAGAGGGTGAGGTTAGTTATTAAACCTATCCCACTCTCTAGATACCCCTTAGTACGTAAAGGAATATTATTTGGGGGTCCAGCCATGGAGAAGAGTTTAGACACTAGGAGAAGATAAGGAACACACCCATTATCACGAAATCACATTAGGATTCTCTTTTTAACCTGTTCCTTAAAACACTAGTGCTTAGGAAATCTATTGGAGGCAGAAGAAGTCAAGGGTAGCTTAGGGTTAGGGTTAGGGTTAGGGTGAGGGTTAGGGTACGGGTTCGGGGAGGGGTTCGGGTAGGGCGTAGGGTATGGGTTAGGGTTAGGATTAGGGCTAGTGTTAGGGTTAGGGCTCGGTTTAGGGTACGGGTTAGGATTAGGTTACGCGCTAGGGTTAGGGTAGGGGTTAGGGTTAGGGTACGCGTTAGGGTGAGGGTAGTTATTAAACCTATCACACTCTCTAGATACCCCTTAACACATAAAGGAATATTATTTGGGGGTTCAGCCATGGAGAAGAGTTTAGACACGAGGAGAAGATAAGGAACACATCCATTATCACGAAATCACATTAGGATTCTCTTTTTAACCTGTTCCTTAAAACACTAATGCTTAGGAAATCTATTGGAGGCACAAGCCGTCAAGGGTAGCTTAGGGTTAGGGTTAGGGTTAGGGTGAGGGTTAGGGTACGGCTTAGGGTACGGGTTCTCGGAGGGGTTCGGGTAGGGCGTAGGTTATGGGTTAGGGTTAGGGTTAGGGTTAGTGTTAGGGTTAGGGCTCGGTTTAGGGTACGGGTTAGGATTAGGGTACGCGTTAGTGTTAGGGTAGGTGTTAGGGTTAGGGTACGCGAGAGGGTGAGGTTAGTTATTAAACCTATCCCACTCTTTAGATACCCCTTAGTACGTAACGGAATATTATTTGGGGGTCCAGCCATGGAGAAGAGTTTAGACACTAGGAGAAGATAAGGAACACACCCATTATCAAGAAATCACATTAGGATTCTCTTTTTAACCTGTTCCTTAAAACACTAGTGCTTAGGAAATCTATTGGAGGCAGAAGCAGTCAAGGGTAGCTTAGGGTTAGGGTTAGTCTTAGGGTGAGGGTTAGGGTATGGCTTAGGGTACGTGTTCGGGGAGGGGTTCGGGTAGGGCGTAGGGTATGGGTTAGGGTTAGGGTTAGGGTTAGTGTTAGGGTTAGGGCTCGGTTTAGGTTATGTGTTAGGATTAGGGTACGCGTTAGGGTTAGGGTAGGGGTTATGGTTAGGGTACGCGTTAGGGTGGGGGTAGTTATTAAACCTATCACACTCTCTAGATACCCCTTAGCACGTAAAGGACTATTATTTGGGGGTCCAGCCATGGAGAACAGTTTAGACACGAGGAGAAGATAAGGAACACACCCATTATCAAGAAATCACATTAGGATTCTCTTTTTAACCTGTTCCTTAAAACACTAGTGCTTAGGAAATCTATTGGAGGCAGAAGCAGTCAAGGGTAGCTTAGGGTTAGGGTTAGTGTTAGGGTGAGGGTTAGGGTATGGCTTAGGGTACGTGTTCGGGGAGGGGTTCGGGTAGGGCGTAGGGTATGGGTTAGGGTTAGGGTTAGGGTTAGTGTTAGGGTTAGGGCTCGGTTTAGGTTATGTGTTAGGATTAGGGTACGCGTTAGGGTTAGGGTAGGGGTTATGGTTAGGGTACGCGTTAGGGTGGGGGTAGTTATTAAACCTATCACACTCTCTAGATACCCCTTAGCACGTAAAGGACTATTATTTGGGGGTCCAGCCATGGAGAACAGTTTAGACACGAGGAGAAGATAAGGAACACACCCATTATCACGAAATCACATTAGGATTCTCTTTTTAACCTGTTCCTTAAAACACTAGTGCTTAGGAAATCTATTGGAGGCAGAAGCCGTCAAGGGTAGCTTAGGGTTAGGGTTAGGGTTAGGGTGAGGGTTAGGGTACGGCTTAGGGTACGGGTTCGGGGAGGGGTTCGGGTAGGGCGTAGGGTATGGGTTAGGGTTAGGGTTAGGGCTAGTGTTAGGGTTAGGGCTCGGTTTAGGGTACGGGTTAGGATTAGGGTACGCGCTAGGGTTAGGGTAGGGGTTAGGGTTAGGGTACGCGTTAGGGTGAGGGTAGTTATTAAACCTATCACACTCTCTAGATACCCCTTAGCACGTAAAGGACTATTATTTGGGGGTCCAGCCATGGAGAAGAGTTTAGACACTAGGAGAAGATAAGGAACACACCCATTATCACGAAATCACATTAGGATTCTCTTTTTAACCTGTTCCTTAAAACACTAGTGCTTAGGAAATCTATTGGAGGCAGAAGCCGTCAAGGGTAGCTTAGGGTTGGGGTTAGGGTTAGGGTGAGGGTTAGGGTACGGCTTAGGGTACGGGTTCGGGGAGGGGTTCGGGTAGGGCGTAGGGTATGGGTTAGGGTTAGGGTTAGGGCTAGTGTTAGGGTTAGGGCTCGGTTTAGGGTACGGGTTAGGATTAGGGTACGCGCTAGGGTTAGGGTAGGGGTTAGGGTTAGGGTACGCGTTAGGGTGAGGGTAGTTATTAAACCTATCACACTCTCTAGATACCCCTTAACACATAAAGGAATATTATTTGGGGGTTCAGCCATGGAGAAGAGTTTAGACACAAGGAGAAGATAAGGAACACATCCATTATCACGAAATCACATTAGGATTCTCTTTTTAACCTGTTCCTTAAAACACTAATGCTTAGGAAATCTATTGGAGGCACAAGCCGTCAAGGGTAGCTTAGGGTTAGGGTTAGGGTTAGGGTGAGGGTTAGGGTACGGCTTACGGTACGGGTTCTCGGAGGGGTTCGGGTAGGGCGTAGGTTATGGGTTAGGGTTAGGGTTAGGGTTAGTGTTAGGGTTAGGGCTCGGTTTAGGGTACGGGTTAGGATTAGGGTACGCGTTAGTGTTAGGGTAGGTGTTAGGGTTAGGGTACGCGAGAGGGTGAGGTTAGTTATTAAACCTATCCCACTCTCTAGATACCCCTTAGTACGTAACGGAATATTATTTGGGGGTCCAGCCATGGAGAAGAGTTTAGACACTAGGAGAAGATAAGGAACACACCCATTATCAAGAAATCACATTAGGATTCTCTTTTTAACCTGTTCCTTAAAACACTAGTGCTTAGGAAATCTATTGGAGGCAGAAGCAGTCAAGGGTAGCTTAGGGTTAGGGTTAGTGTTAGGGTGAGGGTTAGGGTATGGCTTAGGGTACGTGTTCGGGGAGGGGTTCGGGTAGGGCGTAGGGTATGGGTTAGGGTTAGGGTTAGGGTTAGTGTTAGGGTTAGGGCTCGGTTTAGGTTATGTGTTAGGATTAGGGTACGCGTTAGGGTTAGGGTAGGGGTTATGGTTAGGGTACGCGTTAGGGTGGGGGTAGTTATTAAACCTATCACACTCTCTAGATACCCCTTAGCACGTAAAGGACTATTATTTGGGGGTCCAGCCATGGAGAACAGTTTAGACACGAGGAGAAGATAAGGAACACACCCATTATCAAGAAATCACAATGTGATTCTCTTTTTAAACTGTTCCTTAAAACACTAGTGCTTAGGAAATCTATTGGAGTCAGAAGCCGTCAAGGGTAGCTTAGGGTTAGGGTTAGGGTTACGGTCAGGGTTAGGGTACGGTTAGGGTACGGGTTCGGGGAGGGGTTCGGGTAGGCCGTAGGGTATGGGTTAGGGTTAGGGTTAGGGTTAGTGTTAGGGTTAGGGCTCGGTTTAGGGTACGGGTTAGGATTAGGGTACGCGTTAGTGTTAGGGTAGTGGTTAGGGTTAGGGTACGCTTTAGGGTGAGGGTAGTTATTAAACCTATCCCACTCTCTAGATACCCCTTAGCACGTAAAGGAATATTATTTGGGGGTCCAGCCATGGAGAAGAATTTAGACACTAGGAGAAGATAAGGAACACACCCATTATCAAGAAATCACAATATGATTCCCTTTTTAAACTGTTCCTTAAAACACTAGTGCTTAGGAAATCTATTGGAGGCAGAAGCAGTCAAGGGTAGCTTAGGGTTAGGGTTAGGGTTAGGGTGAGGGTTAGGGTACGGCTTACGATACGGGTTCGGGGAGGGGTTCGGGTAGGGCGTAGGGTATGGGTTAGGGTTAGGGATATGGCTAGTGTTAGGGTTAGGGCTAGGTTTAGGGTACGGGTTAGGATTAGGGTATGCGTTAGGGTTAGGGTAGGGGTTAGGGTTAGGATACGCGTTAGGGTGAGGTTAGTTATTAAACCTATCCCACTCTCTAGATACCCCTTAGCACGTAAAGGAATATTATTTGGGGGTCCAGTCATGGAGAAGAGTTTAGACACGAGGAGAAGATAAGGAACACACCCATTATCAAGAAATCACATTAGGATTCTCCTTTAAACCTCTTCCTTAAATCACTAGTGCTTAGGAAATCTATTGGAGGCAGAAGCCGTCAAGGGTAGCCTAGGGTTAGGGTTAGGGTTAGGGTGAGGGTTAGGGTACGGCTTAGGGTACGGGTTCGGGGAGGGATTCGGGTAGGGCGTAGGGTATGGGTTAGAGTTAGGGTTAGGGTTAGTGTTAGGGTTAGGGCTCAGTTTAGGGTACGGGTTAGGATTAGGGTACGCGTTAGTGTTAGGGTAGGGGTTAGGGTTAGGGTACGCTTTAGGGTGAGGGTAGTTATTAAACCTATCCCACTCTCTAGATACCCCTTAGCACGTAAAGGAATATTATTTGGGGGTCCAGCCATGGAGAAGGGTTTAGACACTAGGAGAAGATAAGGAGCACACCCATTATCAAGAAATCACAATATGATTCTCTTTTTAAACTGTTCCTTAAAACACTAGTGGTTAGGAAATCTATTGGAGGCAGAAGCAGTCAAGGGTAGCTTAGGGTTAGGGTTAGGGTTAGGGTGAGGGTTAGGGTACGGCTTAGGGTACGGGTTCGGGGAGGGTTTCGGGTAGGGATTAGGGTATGGGTTAGGGTTAGGGTTAGGGTTAGTGTTAGGGTTAGGGCTCGGTTTAGGTTACGGGTTAGGATTAGGGTACTCGTTAGGGTTAGGGTAGCGGTTAGGGTTAGGGTACGCGTTAGGGTGAGGGTAGTTATTAAACCTATCACACTCTCTAGATACCCCTTAGCACGTAAAGGAATATTATTTGGGCGTCGAGCCATGGAGAAGAGTTTAGACACTAGGAGAAGATAAGGAACACACCCATTATCACGAAATCACATTAGGATTCTCTTTTTAACTTGTTCCTTAAAACACTAGTGCTTAGGAAATCTATTGGAGGCAGAAGCAGTCAAGGGTAGCTTAGGGTTAGGGTTAGGGTTAGGGTGAGGGTTAGGGTACGGCTTAGGGTACGGGTTCGGGGAGGGGTTCGGGTAGGGCGTAGCGTATGGGTTAGGGTTAGGGTTAGGGCTAGTGTTAGGGTTAGGGCTCGGTTTAGGTACGGGTTAGGATTAGGGTACGCGTTAGGGTTAGGGTAGGGGTTAGGGTTAGGGTACGCGTTAGGGTGAGGGTAGTTATTAAACCTATCCCACTCTCTAGATATCCCTTAGCACGTAAAGGAATATTATTTGGGGGTCCAGCCATGGAGAAGAGTTTAGACACGAGGAGAAGATAAGGAACACACCCATTATCAAGAAATCACATTAGGATTCTCTTTTTAACCTGTTCCTTAAAACACTAGTGCTTAGGAAATCTATTGGAGGAAGAAGCAGTCAAGGGTAGCTTAGGGTTAGGGTTAGGGTTAGGGTGAGGGTTAGGGTATGGCTTAGGGTACGGGTTCGGGGAGGGGTTCGGGTAGGGCGTAGGGTATGGGTTAGGGTTAGGGTTAGGGTTAGTGTTAGGGTTAGGGCTCGGTTTAGGGTACGGGTTAGGATTAGGGTACGATTTAGGGTTAGGGTAGGGGTTATGGTTAGGGTACGCGTTAGTGTGGGGGTAGTTATTAAACCTATCACACTCTCTAGATACCCCTTAGCACGTAAAGGACTATTATTTGGGGGTCCAGCCATGGAGAACAGTTTAGACACGAGGAGAAGATAAGGAACACACCCATTATCAAGAAATCACATTAGGATTCTCTTTTTAACCTGTTCCTTAAAACACTAGTGCTTAGGAAATCTATTGGAGGCAGAAGCCGTCAAGGGTAGCTTAGGGTTAGGGTTAGGGTTAGGGTGAGGGTTAGGGTACGGTTTAGGATACGGGTTCAGGGAGGGGTTCGGGTAGGGCGTAGGGTATTGGTTAGGGTTAGGGTTAGGGCTCGGTTTAGGGTACGGTTTAGGATTAGGGTACGCGCTAGGGTTAGGGTAGGGGTTAGGGTTAGGGTACGCGTTAGGGTGAGGGTAGTTATTAAACCTATCACACACTCTAGATACCCCTTAGCACAGAAAGGAATATTATTTGGGGGTCCAGCCATGGAGAAGAGTTTAGACACGAGGAGAAGATAAGGAACACACCCATTATCAAGAAATCACATTAGGATTCTCTTTTTAACATGTTCCTTAAAACACTAGTGCTTAGGAAATCTATTGGAGGCAGAAGCCGTCAAGGGTAGCTTAGGGTTAGGGTTAGGGTTAGGGTGAGGTTTAGGGTACGGCTTAGGGTACGGGTTCGAGGAGGGGTTCGGGTAGGGCGTAGGGTATGGGTTAGGGTTAGGGTTAGGGCTTGTGTTAGGGTTAGGGCTCGGTTTAGGGTACAGGTTAGGATTAGGGTACGCGTTAGGGTTAGGGTAGGGGTTAGGGTTAGTGTACGCGTTATGGTGAGGGTAGTTATTAAACCTATCCCACTCTCTAGATACCCCTTAGCACGTACAGGAATATTATTGGGGGTCCAGCCATGGAGAAGAGTTTGGACACTAGGAGAAGATAAGGAACACACCCATTATCACGAAATCACATTAGGATTCTCTTTTTAACCTGTTCCTTAAAACACTAGTGCTTAGGAAATCTATTGGAGGGAGAAGCAGTCAAGGGTAGCTTAGGGTTAGGGTTAGGGTTAGGGTGAGGGTTAGGGTACGGCTTAGGTTACGGGTTCGGGGAGGTGTTCGGGTAGGGCGTAGGGTATGGGTTAGGGTTAGGGCTAGTGTTAGGGTTAGGTTTCGGTTTAGGGTAAAGTTTAGGATTAGGGTACGCGTTAGGGTTAGGGTAGGGGTTAGGGTTAGGATACGCTTTAGGGTGAGTGTAGTTATTAAACCTATCCCACTCTCTAGATACCCCTTAGCACGTAAAGGAATATTATTTGGGCGTCCAGCCATGGAGAAGAGTTTAGACACTAGGAGAAGATAAGGAACACACCCATTATCAAGAAATCACATTAGGATTCTCTTTTTAACCTGTTCCTTAAAACACTAGTGCTTAGGAAATCTATTGGAGGCAGAAGCCGTCAAGGGTAGCTTAGGGTTAGGGTTAGGGTTAGGGTGAGGGTTAGGGTACGGTTTAGGGTACGGGTTCAGGGAGGGCTTCGGGTAGGGCGTAGGGTATGGGTTTGAGTTAGGGTTAGAGTTAGTGTTAGGGTTAGGGCTCGGTTTAGGGTACGGGTTAGGATTAGGGTAAGTGCTAGGGTTAGGGTAGGGGTTAGGGTTAGGGTACGCGTTAGGGTGAGGGTAGTTATTAAACCTATCACACTCTCTAGATACCCCTTAGCACATAAAGGAATATTATTAGGGGGTCCAGCCATGGAGAAGAGTTTAGACACGAGGAGAAGATAAGGAACACACCCATTATCAAGAAATCACATTAGGATTCTCTTTTTAACATGTTCCTTAAAACACTAGTGCTTAGGAAATCTATTGGAGGCAGAAGCCGTCAAGGGTAGCTTAGGGTTAGGGTTAGGGTTAGGGTGAGGGTTAGGGTACGGCTTAGGGTAAGGGTTCGGGGAGGTGTTCGGGTAGGGCGTAGGGTATGGGTTAGGGTTAGGGTTAGGGCTAGTGTTAGGGTTAGGGCTCGGTTTAGGGTACAGGTTAGGATTAGGGTACGCGTTAGGGTTAGGGTAGGGGTTAGGGTTAGTGTACGCGTTAGGGTGAGGGTAGTTATTAAACCTATCCCACTCTCTAGATACCCCTTAGCACGTAAAGGAATATTATTTGGGGGTCCAGACATGGAGAAGAGTTTAGACACCAGGAGAAGATAAGGAACACACCCATTATCACGAAATCACATTAGGATTCTCTTTTTAACATGTTCCTTAAAACACTAGTGGTTAGGAAATCTATTGGAGGCAGAAGCCGTCAAGGGTAGCTTAGGGTTAGGGTTAGGGTTAGGGTGAGGGTTAGGGTACGGCTTAGGGTACGGTTTCGGGGAGGTGTTCGGGTAGGGCGTAGGGTATGGGTTAGGGTTAGGGCTAGTGTTAGGGTTAGGTCTCTGTTTAGGGTAAAGGTTAGGATTAGGGTACGCGTTAGGGTTAGGGTAGGGGTTAGGGTTAGGATACGCTTTAGGGTGAGTGTAGTTATTAAACCTATCCCACTCTCTAGATACCCCTTAGCACGTAAAGGAATATTATTTGGGGGTCCAGCCATGGAGAAGGATTTAGACACTAGGAGAAGATAAGGAACACACCCATTATCAAGAAATCACAATATGATTCTCTTTTTAAACTGTTCCTTAAAACACTAGTGGTTAGGAAATCTATTGGAGGCAGAAGCAGTCAAGGGTAGCTTAGCGTTAGGGTTAGGGTAAGGGTGAGGGTTAGGGTACGGCTTAGGGTACGGGTTCGGGGAGGGTTTCGGGTAGGGCGTAGGGTATGGGTTAGGGTTAGGGTTAGGGTTAGTGTTAGCGTTAGGGCTCGGTTTAGGGTACGGGTTAGGATTAGGGTACTCGTTAGTGTTAGGGTAGCGGTTAGGGTTAGGGTACGCGTTACGGTGAGGGTAGTTATTAAACCTATCACACTCTCTAGATACCCCTTAGTACGTAAAGGAATATTATTTGGGGCTCCAGCCATGGAGAAGAGTTTAGACACTAGGAGAAGATAAGGAACACACCCATTATCACGAAATCACATTAGGATTCTCTTTTTAACCTGTTCCTTAAAACACTAGTGCTTAGGAAATCTATTGGAGGCAGAAGAAGTCAAGGGTAGCTTAGGGTTAGGGTTAGGGTTAGGGTGAGGGTTAGGGTACGGCTTAGGGTACGGGTTCGGGGAGGGGTTCGGGTAGGGCGTAGGGTATGGGTTAGGGTTAGGGTTAGGGCTAGTGTTAGGGTTAGGGCTCGGTTTAGGGTACGGGTTAGGATTAGGGTACGCGCTAGGGATAGGGTAGGGGTTAGGGTTAGGGTACGCGTTAGGGTGAGGGTAGTTATTAAACCTATCACACTCTCTAGATACCCCTTAACACATAAAGGAATATTATTTGAGGGTTCAGCCATGGAGAAGAGTTTGGACACGAGGAGAAAATAAGGAACACACCCATTATCACGAAATCACATTAGGATTCTCTTTTTAAACTGTTCCTTAAAACACTAATGCTTAGGAAATCTATTGGAGGCACAAGCCGTCAAGGGTAGCTTAGGGTTAGGGTTAGGGTTAGGGTGAGGGTTAGGGTACAGCTTAGGGTACCGGTTCTCGGAGGGGTTCGGGTTGGGCGTAGGTTATGGGTTAGGGTTAGGGTTAGGGTTAGTTTTAGGGTTAGGGCTCGGTTTAGGGTACGGGTTAGGATTAGGGTACGCGTTAGTGTTAGGGTAGGTGTTAGGGTTAGGGTACGCGAGAGGGTGAGGTAAGTTATTAAACCTATCCCACTCTCTAGATACCCCTTAGTACGTAACGGAATATTATTTGGGGGTCCAGCCATGGAGAAGAGTTTAGACACTAGGAGAAGATAAGGAACACACCCATTATCAAGAAATCACATTAGGATTCTCTTTTTAACCTGTTCCTTAAAACACTAGTGCTTAGGAAATCTATTGGAGGCAGAAGCAGTCAAGGGTAGCTTAGGGTTAGGGTTAGGGTTAGGGTGAGGGTTAGGGTATGGCTTAGGGTACGGGTTCGGGGAGGGGTTCGGGTAGGGCGTAGGGTATGGGTTAGGGTTAGGGTTAGGGTTAGTGTTAGGGTTAGGGCTCGGTTTAGGGTACGGGTTAGGATTAGGGTACGCGTTAGGGTTAGGGTAGGGGTTATGGTTAGGGTACGCGTTAGGGTGGGGGTAGTTATTAAACCTATCACACTCTCTAGATACCCCTTAGCACGTAAAGGACTATTATTTGGGGGTCCAGCCATGGAGAACAGTTTAGACACGAGGAGAAGATAAGGAACACACCCATTATCAAGAAATCACAATGTGATTCTCTTTTTAAACTGTTCCTTAAAACACTAGTGCTTAGGAAATCTATTGGAGTCAAAAGCCGTCAAGGGTAGCTTAGGGTTAGGGTTAGGGTTAGGGTGAGGGTTAGGGTACGGCTTAGGGTACGGGTTCGGGGAGGGGTTCGGGTAGGCCGTAGGGTATGGGTTAGGGTTAGGGTTAGGGTTAGTGTTAGGGTTAGGGCTCGGTTTAGGGTACGGGTTAGGATTAGGGTACGTGTTAGTGTTAGGGTAGTGGTTAGGGTTAGGGTACGCTTTAGGGTGAGGGTAGTTATTAAACCTATCCCACTCTCTAGATACCCCTTAGCACGTAAAGGAATATTATTTGGGGGTCCAGCCATGGAGAAGAATTTAGACACTAGGAGAAGATAAGGAACACACCCATTATCAAGAAATCACAATATGATTCCCTTTTTAAACTGTTCCTTAAAACACTAGTGCTTAGGAAATCTATTGGAGGCAGAAGCAGTCAAGGGTAGCTTAGGGTTAGGGTTAGGGTTAGGGTGAGGGTTAGGGTACGGCTTACGATACGGGTTCGGGGAGGGGTTCGGGTAGGGCGTAGGGTATGGGTTAGGGTTAGGGATATGGCTAGTGTTAGGGTTAGGGCTCGGTTTAGGGTACGGGTTAGGATTAGGGTATGCGTTAGGGTTAGGGTAGGGGTTAGGGTTAGGATACGCGTTAGGGTGAGGGTAGTTATTAAACCTATCCCACTCTCTAGATACCCCTTAGCACGTAAAGGAATATTATTTTGGGGTCCAGCCATGGAGAAGAGTTTAGACACGAGGAGAAGATAAGGAACACACCCATTATCAAGAAATCACATTAGGATTCTCCTTTAAACCTGTTCCTTAAATCACTAGTGGTTAGGAAATCTATTGGAGGCAGAAGCAGTCAAGGGTAGCTTAGGGTTAGGGTTAGGGTTAGGGTGAGGGTTAGGGTACGGCTTAGGGTACGGGTTCTGGGAGGGTTTCGGGTAGGGATTAGGGTATGGGTTAGGGTTAGGGTTAGGGTTCGTGTTAGGGTTAGGGCTCGGTTTAGGGTACGGGTTAGGATTAGGGTACTCGTTAGGGTTAGGGTAGGGGTTAGGGTTAGTGTACGCGTTAGGGTGAGGGTAGTTATTAAACCTATCCCACTCTCTAGATACCCCTTAGCACGTACAGGAATATTATAGGGGGTCCAGCCATGGAGAAGAGTTTAGACACTAGGAGAAGATAAGGAACACACCCATTATCACGAAATCACATTAGGATTCTCTTTTTAACCTGTTCCTTAAAACACTAGTGGTTAGGAAATCTATTGGAGGCAGAAGCAGTCAAGGGTAGCTTAGGGTTAGGGTTAGGGTTAGGGTGAGGGTTAGGGTACGGCTTAGGGTACGGGTTCGGGGAGGGGTTCGGGTAGGGCGTAGGGTATGGGTTAGGGTTAGGGTTAGGGTTAATGTTAGGGTTAGTGCTCGGTTTAGGGTACGGGTTAGGATTAGGGTACGCGTTAGGGTTAGGGCAGGGGTTAGGGTTAGGGTACGCGTTAGGGTGGGGGTAGTTATTAAACCTATCACACTCTCTAGATACCCCTTAGCACGTAAAGGAATATTATTTGGGGGTCCAGCCATGGAGAAGAGTTTAGACACGAGGAGAAGATAAGGAACACCCCCATTATCAAGAAATCACATTAGGATTCTCTTTTTAACCTGTTCCTTAAAACACTAGGGCTTAGGAAATCTATTGGAGGCAGAAGCAGTCAACGGTAGCTTAGGGTTAGGGTTAGGGTTAGGGTGAGGGTTAGGGTACGGCTTAGGGTACGGGTTCGGGGAGGGGTTCGGGTAGGCCGTAGGGTATGGGTTAGGGTTAGGGTTAGGGTTAGTGTTAGGTTTAGGGCTCGGTTAAGGGTACGGGTTAGGATTAGGGTATGCGTTAGTGTTAGGGTAGTTGTTAGGGTTAGGGTACGCTTTAGGGTGAGGGTAGTTATTAAACCTATCCCACTCTCTAGATACCCCTTAGCACGTAAAGGAATATTTTTTGGGGGTCCAGCCATGGAGAAGAGTTTAGACACTAGGAGAAGATAAGGAACACACCCATTATCAAGAAATCACAATATGATTCTCTTTTTAAACTGTTCCTTAAAACACTAGTGCTTAGGAAATCTATTGGAGGCAGAAGCAGTCAAGGGTAGCTTAGGGTTAGGGTTAGGGTTAGGGTGAGGGTTAGGGTACGGCTTAGGGTACGGGTTCGGGGAGGGGTTCGGGTAGGGCGTAGGGTATGGGTTAGGGTTAGGGTTAGGGCTAGTGTTAGGGTTAGGGCTCGGTTTAGGGTACGGGTTAGGATTAGGGTACGCGTTAGGGTTAGGGTAGGGGTTAGGGTTAGGGTACGCGTTAGGGTGAGGGTAGTTATTAAACCTATCCCACTCTCTAGATACCCCTTAGCACGTACAGGAATATTATTGGGGGTCCAGCCATGGAGAAGAGTTTAGACACTAGGAGAAGATAAGGAACACACCCATTATCACGAAATCACATTAGGATTCTCTTTTTAAACTGTTCCTTAAAACACTAGTGCTTAGGAAATCTATTGGAGGGAGAAGCAGTGAAGGGTAGCTTAGGGTTAGGGTTAGGGTTAGGGTGAGGGTTAGGGTACGGCTTAGGGTACGGGTTCGGGGAGGTGTTCGGGTAGGGCGTAGGGTATGGGTTAGGGTTAGGGCTAGTGTTAGGGTTAGGTCTCGGTTTAGGTTAAAGGTTAGGATTAGGGTATGCGTTAGGGTTAGGGTAGGGTTTACGGTTAGTGTACGCATTAGGGTGAGGGTAGTTATTAAACCTATCCCACTCTCTAGATACCCCTTAGCACGTACAGGAATATTATATGGGGTCCAGCCATGGAGAAGAGTTTAGACACGAGGAGAAGATAAGGAACACACCCATTATCACGAAATCACATTAGGATTCTTTTTTTAACCTGTTCCTTAAAACACTAGTGGTTAGGAAATCTATTGGAGGCAGAAGCAGTCAAGGGTAGCTTAGGGTTAGGGTTAGGGTTAGGGTGAGGGTTAGGGTACGGCTTAGGGTACGGGTTCGGGGAGGGGTTCGGGTAGGGCGTAGGGTATGGGTTAGGGTTAGGGTTAGGGTTAATGTTAGGGTTAGTGCTCGGTTTAGGGTACGGGTTAGGATTAGGGTACGCGTTAGTGTTAGGGTAGCGGTTAGGGTTAGGGTACGCGTTAGGGTGAGGGTAGTTATTAAACCTATCACACTCTCTAGATACCCCTTAGCACGTAAAGGAATATTATTTGGGCGTCGAGCCATGGAGAAGAGTTTAGACACTAGGAGAAGATAAGGAACACACCCATTATCACGAAATCACATTAGGATTCTCTTTTTAACTTGTTCCTTAAAACACTAGTGCTTAGGAAATCTATTGGAGGCAGAAGCAGTCAAGGGCAGCTTAGGGTTAGGGTTAGGGTTAGGGTGAGGGTTAGGGTACGGCTTAGGGTACGGGTTCGGGGAGGGGTTCGGGTAGGGCGTAGCGTATGGGTTAGGGTTAGGGTTAGGGCTAGTGTTAGGGTTAGGGCTCGGTTTAGGTACGGGTTAGGATTAGGGTACGCGTTAGGGTTAGGGTAGGGGTTAGGGTTAGGATACGCGTTAGGGTGAGGGTAGTTATTAAACCTATCCCACTCTCTAGATATCCCTTAGCACGTAAAGGAATATTATTTGGGGGTCCAGCCATGGAGAAGAGTTTAGACACGAGGAGAAGATAAGGAACACACCCATTATCAAGAAATCACATTAGGATTCTCTTTTTAACCTGTTCCTTAAAACACTAGTGCTTAGGAAATCTATTGGAGGAAGAAGCAGTCAAGGGTAGCTTAGGGTTAGGGTTAGGGTTAGGGTGAGGGTTAGGGTATGGCTTAGGGTACGGGTTCGGGGAGGGGTTCGGGTAGGGCGTAGGGTATGGGTTAGGGTTAGGGTTAGGGTTAGTGTTAGGGTTAGGGCTCGGTTTAGGGTACGGGTTAGGATTAGGGTACGATTTAGGGTTAGGGTAGGGGTTATGGTTAGGGTACGCGTTAGTGTGGGGGTAGTTATTAAACCTATCACACTCTCTAGATACCCCTTAGCACGTAAAGGACTATTATTTGGGGGTCCAGCCATGGAGAACAGTTTAGACACGAGGAGAAGATAAGGAACACACCCATTATCAAGAAATCACATTAGGATTCTCTTTTTAACCTGTTCCTTAAAACACTAGTGCTTAGGAAATCTATTGGAGGCAGAAGCCGTCAAGGGTAGCTTAGGGTTAGGGTTAGGGTTAGGGTGAGGGTTAGGGTACGGTTTAGGATACGGGTTCAGGGAGGGGTTCGGGTAGGGCGTAGGGTATTGGTTAGGGTTAGGGTTAGGGCTCGGTTTAGGGTACGGTTTAGGATTAGGGTACGCGCTAGGGTTAGGGTAGGGGTTAGGGTTAGGGTACGCGTTAGGGTGAGGGTAGTTATTAAACCTATCACACACTCTAGATACCCCTTAGCACAGAAAGGAATATTATTTGGGGGTCCAGCCATGGAGAAGAGTTTAGACACGAGGAGAAGATAAGGAACACACCCATTATCAAGAAATCACATTAGGATTCTCTTTTTAACATGTTCCTTAAAACACTAGTGCTTAGGAAATCTATTGGAGGCAGAAGCCGTCAAGGGTAGCTTAGGGTTAGGGTTAGGGTTAGGGTGAGGTTTAGGGTACGGCTTAGGGTACGGGTTCGAGGAGGGGTTCGGGTAGGGCGTAGGGTATGGGTTAGGGTTAGGGTTAGGGCTTGTGTTAGGGTTAGGGCTCGGTTTAGTGTACAGGTTAGGATTAGGGTACGCGTTAGGGTTAGGGTAGGGGTTAGGGTTAGTGTACGCGTTATGGTGAGGGTAGTTATTAAACCTATCCCACTCTCTAGATACCCCTTAGCACGTACAGGAATATTATTGGGGGTCCAGCCATGGAGAAGAGTTTGGACACTAGGAGAAGATAAGGAACACACCCATTATCACGAAATCACATTAGGATTCTCTTTTTAACCTGTTCCTTAAAACACTAGTGCTTAGGAAATCTATTGGAGGGAGAAGCAGTCAAGGGTAGCTTAGGGTTAGGGTTAGGGTTAGGGTGAGGGTTAGGGTACGGCTTAGGTTACGGGTTCGGGGAGGTGTTCGGGTAGGGCGTAGGGTATGGGTTAGGGTTAGGGCTAGTGTTAGGGTTAGGTTTCGGTTTAGGGTAAAGGTTAGGATTAGGGTACGCGTTAGGGTTAGAGTAGGGGTTAGGGTTAGGATACGCTTTAGGGTGAGTGTAGTTATTAAACCTATCCCACTCTCTAGATACCCCTTAGCACGTAAAGGAATATTATTTGGGCGTCCAGCCATGGAGAAGAGTTTAGACACTAGGAGAAGATAAGGAACACACCCATTATCAAGAAATCACATTAGGATTCTCTTTTTAACCTGTTCCTTAAAACACTAGTGCTTAGGAAATCTATTGGAGGCAGAAGCCGTCAAGGGTAGCTTAGGGTTAGGGTTAGGGTTAGGGTGAGGGTTAGGGTACGGTTTAGGGTACGGGTTCAGGGAGGGCTTCGGGTAGGGCGTAGGGTATGGGTTTGAGTTAGGGTTAGAGTTAGTGTTAGGGTTAGGGCTCGGTTTAGGGTACGGGTTAGGATTAGGGTAAGTGCTAGGGTTAGGGTAGGGGTTAGGGTTAGGGTACGCGTTAGGGTGAGGGTAGTTATTAAACCTATCACACTCTCTAGATACCCCTTAGCACATAAAGGAATATTATTTGGGGGTCCAGCCATGGAGAAGAGTTTAGACACGAGGAGAAGATAAGGAACACACCCATTATCAAGAAATCACATTAGGATTCTCTTTTTAACATGTTCCTTAAAACACTAGTGCTTAGGAAATCTATTGGAGGCAGAAGCCGTCAAGGGTAGCTTAGGTTTAGGGTTAGGGTTAGGGTGAGGGTTAGGGTACGGCTTAGGGTAAGGGTTCGGGGAGGTGTTCGGGTAGGGCGTAGGGTATGGGTTAGGGTTAGGGTTAGGGCTAGTGTTAGGGTTAGGGCTCGGTTTAGGGTACAGGTTAGGATTAGGGTACGCGTTAGGGTTAGGGTAGGGGTTAGGGTTAGTGTACGCGTTAGGGTGAGGGTAGTTATTAAACCTATCCCACTCTCTAGATACCCCTTAGCACGTAAAGGAATATTATTTGGGGGTCCAGACATGGAGAAGAGTTTAGACACCAGGAGAAGATAAGGAACACACCCATTATCACGAAATCACATTAGGATTCTCTTTTTAACATGTTCCTTAAAACACTAGTGGTTAGGAAATCTATTGGAGGCAGAAGCCGTCAAGGGTAGCTTAGGGTTAGGGTTAGGGTTAGGGTGAGGGTTAGGGTACGGCTTAGGGTACGGTTTCGGGGAGGTGTTCGGGTAGTGCGTAGTGTATGGGTTAGGGTTAGGGCTAGTGTTAGGGTTAGGTCTCTGTTTAGGGTAAAGGTTAGGATTAGGGTACGCGTTAGGGTTAGGGTAGGGGTTAGGGTTAGGATACGCTTTAGGGTGAGTGTAGTTATTAAACCTATCCCACTCTCTAGATACCCCTTAGCACGTAAAGGAATATTATTTGGGGGTCCAGCCATGGAGAAGGATTTAGACACTAGGAGAAGATAAGGAACACACCCATTATCAAGAAATCACAATATGATTCTCTTTTTAAACTGTTCCTTAAAACACTAGTGGTTAGGAAATCTATTGGAGGCAGAAGCAGTCAAGGGTAGCTTAGGGTTAGGGTTAGGGTAAGGGTGAGGGTTAGGGTACGGCTTAGGGTACGGGTTCGGGGAGGGTTTCGGGTAGGGCGTAGGGTATGGGTTAGGGTTAGGGTTAGGGTTAGTGTTAGCGTTAGGGCTCGGTTTAGGGTACGGGTTAGGATTAGGGTACTCGTTAGTGTTAGGGTAGCGGTTAGGGTTAGGGTACGCGTTACGGTGAGGGTAGTTATTAAACCTATCACACTCTCTAGATACCCCTTAGTACGTAAAGGAATATTATTTGGGGCTCCAGCCATGGAGAAGAGTTTAGACACTAGGAGAAGATAAGGAACACACCCATTATCACGAAATCACATTAGGATTCTCTTTTTAACCTGTTCCTTAAAACACTAGTGCTTAGGAAATCTATTGGAGGCAGAAGAAGTCAAGGGTAGCTTAGGGTTAGGGTTAGGGTTAGGGTGAGGGTTAGGGTACGGCTTAGGGTACGGGTTCGGGGAGGGGTTCGGGTAGGGCGTAGGGTATGGGTTAGGGTTAGGGTTAGGGCTAGTGTTAGGGTTAGGGCTCGGTTTAGGGTACGGGTTAGGATTAGGGTACGCGCTAGGGATAGGGTAGGGGTTAGGGTTAGGGTACGCGTTAGGGTGAGGGTAGTTATTAAACCTATCACACTCTCTAGATACCCCTTAACACATAAAGGAATATTATTTGAGGGTTCAGCCATGGAGAAGAGTTTGGACACGAGGAGAAAATAAGGAACACACCCATTATCACGAAATCACATTAGGATTCTCTTTTTAAACTGTTCCTTAAAACACTAATGCTTAGGAAATCTATTGGAGGCACAAGCCGTCAAGGGTAGCTTAGGGTTAGGGTTAGGGTTAGGGTGAGGGTTAGGGTACAGCTTAGGGTACCGGTTCTCGGAGGGGTTCGGGTAGGGCGTAGGTTATGGGTTAGGGTTAGGGTTAGGGTTAGTGTTAGGGTTAGGGCTCGGTTTAGGGTACGGGTTAGGATTAGGGTACGCGTTAGTGTTAGGGTAGGTGTTAGGGTTAGGGTACGCGAGAGGGTGAGGTAAGTTATTAAACCTATCCCACTCTCTAGATACCCCTTAGTACGTAACGGAATATTATTTGGGGGTCCAGCCATGGAGAAGGGTTTAGACACTAGGAGAAGATAAGGAACACACCCATTATCAAGAAATCACATTAGGATTCTCTTTTTAACCTGTTCCTTAAAACACTAGTGCTTAGGAAATCTATTGGAGGCAGAAGCAGTCAAGGGTAGCTTAGGGTTAGGGTTAGGGTTAGGGTGAGGGTTAGGGTATGGCTTAGGGTACGGGTTCGGGGAGGGGTTCGGGTAGGGCGTAGGGTATGGGTTAGGGTTAGGGTTAGGGTTAGTGTTAGGGTTAGGGCTCGGTTTAGGTTACGGGTTAGGATTAGGGTACGCGTTAGGGTTAGGGTAGGGGTTATGGTTAGGGTACGCGTTAGGGTGGGGGTAGTTATTAAACCTATCACACTCTCTAGATACCCCTTAGCACGTAAAGGACTATTATTTGGGGGTCCAGCCATGGAGAACAGTTTAGACACGAGGAGAAGATAAGGAACACACCCATTATCAAGAAATCACAATGTGATTCTCTTTTTAAACTGTTCCTTAAAACACTAGTGCTTAGGAAATCTATTGGAGTCAAAAGCCGTCAAGGGTAGCTTAGGGTTAGGGTTAGGGTTAGGGTGAGGGTTAGGGTACGGCTTAGGGTACGGGTTCGGGGAGGGGTTCGGGTAGGCCGTAGGGTATGGGTTAGGGTTAGGGTTAGGGTTAGTGTTAGGGTTAGGGCTCGGTTTAGGGTACGGGTTAGGATTAGGGTACGTGTTAGTGTTAGGGTAGTGGTTAGGGTTAGGGTACGCTTTAGGGTGAGGGTAGTTATTAAACCTATCCCACTCTCTAGATACCCCTTAGCACGTAAAGGAATATTATTTGGGGGTCCAGCCATGGAGAAGAATTTAGACACTAGGAGAAGATAAGGAACACACCCATTATCAAGAAATCACAATATGATTCCCTTTTTAAACTGTTCCTTAAAACACTAGTGCTTAGGAAATCTATTGGAGGCAGAAGCAGTCAAGGGTAGCTTAGGGTTAGGGTTAGGGTTAGGGTGAGGGTTAGGGTACGGCTTACGATACGGGTTCGGGGAGGGGTTCGGGTAGGGCGTAGGGTATGGGTTAGGGTTAGGGATATGGCTAGTGTTAGGGTTAGGGCTCGGTTTAGGGTACGGGTTAGGATTAGGGTATGCGTTAGGGTTAGGGTAGGGGTTAGGGTTAGGATACGCGTTAGGGTGAGGGTAGTTATTAAACCTATCCCACTCTCTAGATACCCCTTAGCACGTAAAGGAATATTATTTTGGGGTCCAGCCATGGAGAAGAGTTTAGACACGAGGAGAAGATAAGGAACACACCCATTATCAAGAAATCACATTAGGATTCTCCTTTAAACCTGTTCCTTAAATCACTAGTGGTTAGGAAATCTATTGGAGGCAGAAGCAGTCAAGGGTAGCTTAGGGTTAGGGTTAGGGTTAGGGTGAGGGTTAGGGTACGGCTTAGGGTACGGGTTCTGGGAGGGTTTCGGGTAGGGATTAGTGTATGGGTTAGGGTTAGGGTTAGGGTTCGTGTTAGGGTTAGGGCTCGGTTTAGGGTACGGGTTAGGATTAGGGTACTCGTTAGGGTTAGGGTAGCGGTTAGGGTTAGTGTACGCGTTAGGGTGAGGGTAGTTATTAAACCTATCCCACTCTCTAGATACCCCTTAGCACGTACAGGAATATTATAGGGGGTCCAGCCATGGAGAAGAGTTTAGACACTAGGAGAAGATAAGGAACACACCCATTATCACGAAATCACATTAGGATTCTCTTTTTAACCTGTTCCTTAAAACACTAGTGGTTAGGAAATCTATTGGAGGCAGAAGCAGTCAAGGGTAGCTTAGGGTTAGGGTTAGGGTTAGGGTGAGGGTTAGGGTACGGCTTAGGGTACGGGTTCGGGGAGGGGTTCGGGTAGGGCGTAGGGTATGGGTTAGGGTTAGGGTTAGGGTTAATGTTAGGTTTAGTGCTCGGTTTAGGGTACGGGTTAGGATTAGGGTACGCGTTAGGGTTAGGGCAGGGGTTAGGGTTAGGGTACGCGTTAGGGTGGGGGTAGTTATTAAACCTATCACACTCTCTAGATACCCCTTAGCACGTAAAGGAATATTATTTGGGGGTCCAGCCATGGAGAAGAGTTTAGACACGAGGAGAAGATAAGGAACACCCCCATTATCAAGAAATCACATTAGGATTCTCTTTTTAAACTGTTCCTTAAAACACTAGGGCTTAGGAAATCTATTGGAGGCAGAAGCAGTCAACGGTAGCTTAGGGTTAGGGTTAGGGTTAGGGTGAGGGTTAGGGTACGGCTTAGGGTACGGGTTCGGGGAGGAGTTCGGGTAGGCCGTAGGGTATGGGTTAGGGTTAGGGTTAGGGTTAGTGTTAGGTTTAGGGCTCGGTTAAGGGTACGGGTTAGGATTAGGGTATGCGTTAGTGTTAGGGTAGTGGTTAGGGTTAGGGTACGCTTTAGGGTGAGGGTAGTTATTAAACCTATCCCACTCTCTAGATACCCCTTAGCACGTAAAGGAATATTATTTGGGGGTCCAGCCATGGAGAAGAGTTTAGACACTAGGAGAAGATAAGGAACACACCCATTATCAAGAAATCACAATATGATTCTCTTTTTAAACTGTTCCTTAAAACACTAGTGCTTAGGAAATCTATTGGAGGCAGAAGCAGTCAAGGGTAGCTTAGGGTTAGGGTTAGGGTTAGGGTGAGGGTTAGGGTACGGCTTAGGGTACGGGTTCGGGGAGGGGTTCGGGTAGGGTGTAGGGTATGGGTTAGGGTTAGGGTTAGGGCTAGTGTTAGGGTTAGGGCTCGGTTTAGGGTACGGGTTAGGATTAGGGTACGCGTTAGGGTTAGGGTAGGGGTTAGGGTTAGGGTACGCGTTAGGGTGAGGGTAGTTATTAAACCTATCCCACTCTCTAGATACCCCTTAGCACAGAAAGGAATATTATTTGGGGGTCCAGCCATGGAGAAGAGTTTAGACACGAGGAGAAGATAAGGAACACACCCATTATCAAGAAATCACATTAGGATTCTCTTTTTAACATGTTCCTTAAAACACTAGTGCTTAGGAAGTCTATTGGAGGCAGAAGCCGTCAAGGGTAGCTTAGGGTTAGGGTTAGGGTTAGGGTGAGGGTTAGGGTACAGCTTAGGGTACGGGTTCGGGGAGGGGTTCGGGTAGGGCGTAGGGTATGGGTTAGGGTTAGGGTTAGGGCTAGTGTTAGGGTTAGGGCTCGGTTTAGGGTACAGGTTAGGATTAGGGTACGCGTTAGGGTTAGGGTAGGGGTTAGGGTTAGTGTACGCGTTATGGTGAGGGTAGTTATTAAACCTATCCCACTCTCTAGATACCCCTTAGCACGTACAGGATTATTATTGGGGGTCCAGCCATGGAGAAGAGTTTAGACACTAGGAGAAGATAAGGAACACACCCATTATCACGAAATCACATTAGGATTCTCTTTTTAAACTGTTCCTTAAAACACTAGTGCTTAGGAAATTTTTGGAGGGAGAAGCAGTGAAGGGTAGCTTAGGGTTAGGGTTAGGGTTAGGGTGAGGGTTAGGGTACGGCTTAGGGTACGGGTTCGGGGAGGTGTTCGGGTAGGGCGTAGGGTATGGGTTAGGGTTAGGGCTAGTGTTAGGGTTAGGTCTCGGTTTAGGGTAAAGGTTAGGATTAGGGTATGCGTTAGGGTTAGGGTAGGGTTTACGGTTAGTGTACGCATTAGGGTGAGGGTAGTTATTAAACCTATCCCACTCTCTAGATACCCCTTAGCACGTACAGGAATATTATATGGGGTCCAGCCATGGAGAAGAGTTTAGACACGAGGAGAAGATAAGGAACACACCCATTATCACGAAATCACATTAGGATTCTTTTTTTAACCTGTTCCTTAAAACACTAGTGGTTAGGAAATCTATTGGAGGCAGAAGCAGTCAAGGGTAGCTTAGGGTTAGGGTTAGGGTTAGGGTGAGGGTTAGGGTACGGCTTAGGGTACGGGTTCGGGGAGGGGTTCGGGTAGGGCGTAGGGTATGGGTTAGGGTTAGGGTTAGGGTTAATGTTAGGGTTAGTGCTCGGTTTAGGGTACGGGTTAGGATTAGGGTACGCGTTAGGGTTAGGGCAGGGGTTAGGGTTAGGGTACGCGTTAGGGTGGGGGTAGTTATTAAACCTATCACACTCTCTATATACCCCTTAGCACGTACAGGAATATTATTTGGGGGTCCAGCCATGGAGAAGAGTTTAGACACGAGGAGAAGATAAGGAACACACCCATTATCACGAAATCACATTAGGATTCTCTTTTTAACCTGTTCCTTAAAACACTAGTGCTTAGGAAATCTATTGGAGGCAGAAGCAGTCAAGGGTAGCTTAGGGTTAGGGTTAGGGTTAGGGTGAAGGTTAGGGTACGGCTTAGGGTACGGGTTCGGGGAGGGGTTCGGGTAGGCCGTAGGGTATGTGTTAGGGTTAGGGTTAGGGTTAGTGTTAGGGTTAGGGCTCGGTTAAGGGTACGGGTTAGGATTACGGTACGCGTTAGTGTTAGGGTAGTGGTTAGGGTTAGGGTACGCTTTAGGGTGAGGTTAGTTATTAAACCTATCCCACTCTCTAGATACCCCTTAGCACGTAAAGGAATATTATTTGGGGGTCCAGCCATGGAGAAGAGTTTAGACACTAGGAGAAGATAAGGAACACACCCATTATCAAGAAATCACAATATGATTCTCTTTTTAAACTGTTCCTTAAAACACTAGTGCTTAGGAAATCTATTGGAGGCAGAAGCAGTCAAGGGTAGCTTAGGGTTAGGGTGAGGGTTAGGGTGAGGGTTAGGGTACGGCTTAGGGTACGGGTTCGGGGAGGGGTTCGGGTAGGGCGTACGGTATGGGTTAGGGTTAGGGTTAGGGCTTGTGTTAGGGTTAGGGCTCGGTTTAGGGTACGGGTTAGGATTAGGGTACGCGCTAGGGTTAGGGTAGCGGTTAGGGTTAGGGTACGCGTTAGGGTGAGGGTAGTTATTAAACCTATCACACTCTCTAGATACCCCTTAGCACATAAAGGAATATTATTTGGGGGTTCAGCCATGGAGAAGAGTTTAGACACGAGGAGAAGATAAGGAACACACCCATTATCAAGAAATCACATTAGGATTCTCTTTTTAACATGTTCCTTAAAACACTAGTGCTTAGGAAATCTATTGGAGGCACAAGCCGTCAAGGGTAGCTTAGGGTTAGGGTTAGGGTTAGGGTGAGGTTTAGGGTACGGCTTAGGGTACGGGTTCGGGGAGGGGTTCGGGTAGGGCGTAGGGTATGGGTTAGGGTTAGGGTTAGGGCTAGTGTTAGGGTTAGGGCTCGGTTTAGGGTACGGGTTAGGATTAGGGTACGCGTTAGGGTTCGGGTAGGGGTTAGGGTGAGGGTACGCGTTAGGGTGAGGGTAGTTATTAAACCTATCCCACTCTCTAGATACCCCTTAGCACGTAAAGGAATATTATTTGGGGGTCCAGCCATGGAGAAGAGTTTAGACACGAGGAGAAGATAAGGAACACACCCATTATCAAGAAATCACATTAGGATTCTCTTTTTAACCTGTTCCTTAAAACACTAGTGCTTAGGAAATCTATTGGAGGCAGAAGCCGTCAAGGGTAGCTTAGGGTTAGGGTTAGGGTGAGGGTTAGGGTACGGTTTAGGGTACGGGTTCAGGGAGGGGTTCGGGTAGGGCGTAGGGTATGGGTTAGGGTTAGGGTTAGAGTTAGTGTTAGGTTTAGGGCTCGGTTTAGGGTACGGGTTAGGATTAGGGTACGCGCTAGGGTTAGGGTAGGGGTTAGGGTTAGGGTACGCGTTAGGGTGAGGGTAGTTATTAAACCTATCACACTCTCTAGATACCCCTTAGCACATAAAGGAATATTATTTGGGGGTCCAGCCATGGAGAAGAGTTTAGACACGAGGAGAAGACAAGGAACACACCCATTATCAAGAAATCACATTAGGATTCTCTTTTTAACATGTTCCTTAAAACACTAGTGCTTAGGAAATCTATTGGAGGCAGAAGCCGTCAAGGGTAGCTTAGGGTTAGGGTTAGGGTTAGGGTGAGGGTTAGGGTACGGCTTAGGGTACGGGTTCGGGGAGGTATTCGGGTAGGGCGTAGGGTATGGGTTAGGGTTAGGGTTAGGGCTAGTGTTAGGGTTAGGGCTCGGTTTAGGGTACAGGTTAGGATTAGGGTACGCGTTAGGGTTAGGGTAGGGGTTAGGGTTAGTGTACGCGTTAGGGTGAGGGTAGTTATTAAACCTATCCCACTCTCTAGATACCCCTTAGCACGTACAGGAATATTATTGGGGGTCCAGCCATGGAGAAGAGTTTAGACACTAGGAGAAGATAAGGAACACACCCATTATCACGAAATCACATTAGGATTCTCTTTTTAACCTGTTCCTTAAAACACTAGTGCTTAGGAAATCTATTGGAGGCAGAAGCAGTCAAGGGTAGCTTAGGGTTAGAGTTAGGGTTAGGGTGAGGGTTAGGGTACGGCTTAGAGTACGGGTTCGGGGAGGGGTTCGGGTAGGCCGTAGGGTATGGGTTAGGGTTAGGGTTAGGGTTAGTGTTAGGGTTAGGGCTCAGTTTAGGGTACGGGTTAGGATTAGGGTACGCGTTAGTGTTAGGTTAGTGGTTAGGGTTAGGGTACGCTTTAGGGTGAGGGTAGTTATTAAACCTATCCCACTCTCTAGATACCCCTTAGCACGTAAAGGAATATTATTTGGGGATCCAGCCATGGAGAAGGGTTTAGACACTAGGAGAAGATAAGGAACACACCCATTATCAAGAAATCACAATATGATTCTCTTTTTAAACTGTTTCTTAAAACACTAGTGGTTAGGAAATCTATTGGAGGCAGAAGCAGTCAAGGGTAGCTTAGGGTTAGGGTTAGGGTTAGGGTGAGGGTTAGGGTACGGCTTAGGGTACGGGTTCGGGGAGGTGTTCGGGTAGGGCGTAGGCTATGGGTTAGGGTTAGGGCTAGTGTTAGGGTTAGGTCTCGGTTTAGGGTAAAGGTTAGGATTAGGGTATGCGTTAGGGTTAGGGTAGGGTTTACGGTTAGTGTACGCATTAGGGTGAGGGTAGTTATTAAACCTATCCCACTCTCTAGATACCCCTTAGCACGTACAGGAATATTATATGGGGTCCAGCCATGGAGAAGAGTTTATACACTAGGAGAAGATAAGGAACACACCCATTATCAAGAAATCACAATATGATTCTCTTTTTAAACTGTTCCTTAAAACACTAGTGCTTAGGAAATCTATTGGAGGCAGAAGCAGTCAAGGGTAGCTTAGGGTTAGGGTGAGGGTTAGGGTGAGGGTTAGGGTACGGCTTAGGGTACGGGTTCGGGGAGGGGTTCGGGTAGGGCGTAGGGTATGGGTTAGGGTTAGGGTTAGGGCTAGTGTTAGGGTTAGGGCTCGGTTTAGGGTACGGGTTAGGATTAGGGTACGCGCTAGGGTTAGGGTAGCGGTTAGGGTTAGGGTACGCGTTAGGGTGAGGGTAGTTATTAAACCTATCACACTCTCTAGATACCCCTTAGCACATAAAGGAATATTATTTGGGGGTTCAGCCATGGAGAAGAGTTTAGACACGAGGAGAAGATAAAGAACACACCCATTATCAAGAAATCACATTAGGATTCTCTTTTTAACATATTCCTTAAAACACTAGTGCTTAGGAAATCTATTGGAGGCACAAGCCGTCAAGGGTAGCTTAGGGTTAGGGTTAGGGTTAGGGTGAGGGTTAGGGTACGGCTTAGGGTACGGGTTCGGGGAGGGGTTCGGGTAGGGCGTAGGGTATGGGTAAGGGTTAGGGTTAGGGCTAGTGTTAGGGTTAGGGCTCGGTTTAGGGTACAGGTTAGGATTAGGGTACGCGTTAGTGTTAGGGTAGGGGTTAGGGTTAGTGTACGCGTTCGGGTGAGGGTAGTTATTAAACCTATCCCACTCTCTAGATACCCCTTAGCACGTACAGGAATATTATTGGGGGTCCAGCCATGGAGAAGAGTTTAGACACTAGGAGAAGATAAGGAACACACCCATTATCACGAAATCACATTAGGATTCTCTTTTTAACCTGTTCCTTAAAACACTAGTGCTTAGGAAATCTATTGGAGGGAGAAGCAGTCAAGGGTAGCTTAGGGTTAGGGTTAGGGTTAGGGTGAGGGTTAGGGTATGGCTTAGGGTACGGGTTCGGGGAGGGGTTCGGGTAGGGCGTAGGGTATGGGTTAGGGATAGGGTTAGGGGTAGTGTTAGGGTTAGGGCTCGGTTTAGGGTACGGGTTAGTATTAGGGTACGCGTTAGGGTTAGGGTAGGGGTTAGGGTTAGGGTACGCGTTAGGGTGGGGGTAGTTATTAAACCTATCACACTCTCTAGATACCCCTTAGCACGTAAAGGAATATTATTTGGGGGTCCAGCCATGGAGAAGAGTTTAGACACTAGGAGAAGATAAGGAACACACCCATTATCACGAAATCACATTAGGATTCTCTTTTTAACCTGTTCCTTAAAACACTAGTGCTTAGGAAATCTATTGGAGGCAGAAGCCGTCAAGGGTAGCTTAGGGTTAGGGTTAGGGTTAGGGTGAGGGTTAGGGTACGGCTTAGGGTACGGGTTCGGGGAGGGGTTCGGGTAGGGCGTAGGGTATGGGTTAGGGTTAGGGTTAGGGTTAGTGTTAGGGTTAGGGCTCGGTTTAGGGTACGGGTTAGGATTAGGGTATGCGTTAGGGTTAGGGTAGGGGTTAGGGTTAGGGTACGCGATAGGGTGAGGTTAGTTATTAAGCCTATCCCACTCTCTAGATACCCCTTAGTATGAAAAGGAATATTATTTGGGGGTCCAGCCATGGAGAAGAGTTTAGACACTAGGAGAAGATAAGGAACACACCCATTATCAAGAAATCACATTAGGATTCTCTTTTTAACCTGTTCCTTAAAACACTAGTGCTTAGGAAATCTATTGGAGGCAGAAGCAGTCAAGGGTAGCTTAGGGTTAGGGTTAGGGTTAGGGTGAGGGTTAGGGTATGGCTTAGGGTACGGGTTCGGGGAGGGGTTCGGGTAGGGCGTAGGGTATGGGTTAGGGTTAGGGTTAGGGTTAGTGTTAGGTTTAGGGCTCGGTTTAGGGTACGGGTTAGGATTAGGGTACGCGTTAGTTTTAGGGTAGTGGTTAGTGTTAGGGTACGCTTTAGGGTGAGGGTAGTTATTAAACCTATCCCACTCTCTAGATACCCCTTAGCACGTAAAGGAATATTATTTGGGGGTCCAGCCATGGAGAAGAATTTAGACACTAGGAGAAGATAAGGAACACACCCATTATCAAGAAATCACAATATGATTCTCTTTTTAAACTGTTCCTTAAAACACTAGTGCTTAGGAAATCTATTGGAGGCAGAAGCAGTCAAGGGTAGCTTAGGGTTAGGGTTAGGGTTAGGGTGAGGGTTAGGGTACGGCTTACGATACGGGTTCGGGGAGGGGTTCGGGTAGGGCGTAGGGTATGGGTTAGGGTTAGGGATAGGGCTAGTGTTAGGGTTAGGGCTCGGTTTAGGTTACGGGTTAGGATTAGGGTATGCGTTAGGGTTAGGGTAGGGGTTAGGGTTAGGATACGCGTTAGGGTGAGGGTAGTTATTAAACCTATCCCACTCTCTAGATACCCCTTAGCACGTAAAGGAATATTATTTGGGGGTCCAGCCATAGAGAAGAGTTTAGACACGAGGAGAAGATAAGGAACACACCCATTATCAAGAAATCACATTAGGATTCTCTTTTTAACATGTTCCTTAAATCACTAGTGCTTAGGAAATCTATTGGAGGCAGAAGCCGTCAAGGGTAGCTTAGGGTTAGGGTTAGGGTTAGGGTGAGGGTTAGGGTACGGCTTAGGGTACGGGTTCGGGGAGGGGTTCGTGTAGGGCGTAGGGTATGGGTTAGGATTAGGGTTAGGGCTAGTGTTAGGGTTAGGGCTCGGTTTAGGGTACAGGTTAGGATTAGGGTACGCGTTAGGGTTAGGGTAGAGGTTAGGGTTAGGGTACGCGTTAGGGTGAGGGTAGTTATTAAAACTATCCCACTCTCTAGATACCCCTTAGCACGTAAAGGAATATTATTTGGGGGTCCAGCCATGGAGAAGAGTTTAAACACTAGGAGAAGATAAGGAACACACCCATTATCACGAAATCACATTAGGATTCTCTTTTTAACCTGTTCCTTAAAACACTAGTGTTTAGGAAATCTATTGGAGGCAGAAGCAGTCAAGGGTAGCTTAGGGTTAGGGTTAGGGTTAGGGTGAGGGTTAGGGTACGGCTTAGGGTACGGGTTCGGGGAGGGGTTCGGGTAGGGCGTAGGGTATGGGTTAGGGTTAGGGTTAGGGCTAGTGTTAGGGTTAGGGCTCGGTTTAGGGTACGGGTTAGGATTAGGGTACGCGTTAGGGTTCGGGTAGGGGTTAGGGTTAATGTACGCGTTAGGGTGAGGGTAGTTATTAAACCTATCCCACTCTGTAGATACCCCTTAGCACGTAAAGGAATATTATTTGGGGGTCCAGCCATGGAGAAGAGTTTAGACACGAGGAGAAGATAAGGAACACACCCATTATGAAGAAATCACATTAGGATTCTCTTTTTAACCTGTTCCTTAAAACACTAGTGCTTAGGAAATCTATTGGAGGCAGAAGCCGTCAAGGGTAGCTTAGGGTTAGGGTTAGGGTTAGGGTGAGGGTTAGGGTACGGTTTAGGGTACGGGTTCAGGGAGGGGTTCGGGTAGGGCGTAGGGTATGGGTTAGGGTTAGGGTTAGAGTTAGTGTTAGGGTTAGGGCTCGGTTTAGGGTACGGGTTAGGATTAGGGTACGCGCTAGGGTTAGGGTAGGGGTTAGGGTTAGGGTACGCGTTAGGGTGAGGGTAGTTATTAAACCTATCACACTCTCTAGATACCCCTTAGCACATAAAGGAATATTATTTGGGGGTCCAGCCATGGAGAAGAGTTTAGACACGAGGAGAAGACAAGGAACACACCCATTATCAAGAAATCACATTAGGATTCTCTTTTTAACATGTTCCTTAAAACACTAGTGCTTAGGAAATCTATTGGAGGCAGAAGCCGTCAAGGGTAGCTTAGGGTTAGGGTTAGGGTTAGGGTGAGGGTTAGGGTACGGCTTAGGGTACGGGTTCGGGTAGGTATTCGGGTAGGGCGTAGGGTATGGGTTAGGGTTAGGGTTAGGGCTAGTGTTAGGGTTAGGGCTCGGTTTAGGGTACAGGTTAGGATTAGGGTACGCATTAGGGTTAGGGTAGGGCTTAGGGTTAGTGTACGCGTTAAGGTGAGGGTAGTTATTAAACCTATCCCACTCTCTAGATACCCCTTTGCACGTACAGGAATATTATTGGGGGTCCAGCCATGGAGAAGAGTTTAGACACTAGGAGAAGATAAGGAACACACCCATTATCACGAAATCACATTAGGATTCTCTTTTTAACCTGTTCCTTAAAACACTAGTGCTTAGGAAATCTATTGGAGGCAGAAGCAGTCAAGGGTAGCTTAGGGTTAGAGTTAGGGTTAGGGTGAGGGTTAGGGTACGGCTTAGGGTACGGGTTCGGGGAGGGGTTCGGGTAGGCCGTAGGGTATGGGTTAGGGTTAGGGTTAGGGTTAGTGTTAGGGTTAGGGCTCAGTTTAGGGTACGGGTTAGGATTAGGGTACGCGTTAGTGTTAGGGTAGTGGTTAGGGTTAGGGTACGCTTTAGGGTGAGGGTAGTTATTAAACCTATCCCACTCTCTAGATACCCCTTAGCACGTAAAGGAATATTATTTGGGGATCCAGCCATGGAGAAGGGTTTAGACACTAGGAGAAGATAAGGAACACACCCATTATCAAGAAATCACAATATGATTCTCTTTTTAAACTGTTCCTTAAAACACTAGTGGTTAGGAAATCTATTGGAGGCAGAAGCAGTCAAGGGTAGCTTAGGGTTAGGGTTAGGGTTAGGGTGAGGGTTAGGGTACGGCTTAGGGTACGGGTTCGGGGAGGGTTTCGGGTAGGGCGTAGGGTATGGGTTAGGGTTAGGGTTAGGGTTAGTGTTAGGGTTAGGGCTCGGTTTAGGGTACGGGTTAGGATTAGGGTACTCGACAGGGTTAGGGTAGCGGTTAGGGTTAGGGTACGCGTTAGGGTGAGGGTAGTTATTAAACCTATCCCACTCTCTAGATACCCCTTAGCACGTAAAGGAATATTATTTGGGGGTCCAGCCATGGAGAAGAGTTTAGACACGAGGAGAAGATAAGGAACACACCCATTATCAAGAAATCACATTAGGATTCTCTTTTTAACCTGTTCCTTAAAACACTAGTGCTTAGGAAATCTATTGGAGGCAGAAGCAGTCAAGGGTAGCTTAGGGTTAGGGTTAGGGTTAGGGTGAGGGTTAGGGTACGGCTTAGGGTACGGGTTCGGGGAGGGGTTCGGGTAGGGCGTAGGGTATGGGTTAGGGTTAGGGTTAGGGCTAGTGTTAGGGTTAGGGCTCGGTTTAGGGTACAGGTTAGGATTAGGGTACGCGTTAGGGTTAGGGTAGGGGTTAGGGTTAGGGTACGCGTTAGGGTGGGGGTAGTTATTAAACCTATCCCACTCTCTAGATACCCCTTAGCACGTAAATGAATATTATTTGGGGGTCCAGCCATGGAGAAGAGTTTAGACACGAGGAGAAGATAAGGAACACACCCATTATCAAGAAATCACATTAGGATTCTCCTTTAAACCTGTTCCTTAAATCACTAGTGCTTAGGAAATCTATTGGAGGCAGAAGCCGTCAAGGGTAGCCTAGGGTTAGGGTTAGGGTTAGGGTGAGGGTTAGGGTACGGCTTAGGGTACGGGTTCGGGGAGGGATTCGGGTAGGGCGTAGGGTATGGGTTAGAGTTAGGTTTAGGGTTACTGTTAGGGTTAGGGCTCAGTTTAGGGTACGGGTTAGGATTAGGGTACACGTTAGTGTTAGGGTAGGGGTTAGGGTTAGGGTACGCTTTAGGGTGAGGGTAGTTATTAAACCTATCCCACTCTCTAGATACCCCTTAGTACGTAAAGGAATATTATTTGGGGGTCCAGCCATGGAGAAGGGTTTAGACACTAGGAGAAGATAAGGAACACACCCATTATCAAGAAATCACAATATGATTCTCTTTTTAAACTGTTCCTTAAAACACTAGTGGTTAGGAAATCTATTGGAGGCAGAAGCAGTCAAGGGTAGCTTAGGGTTAGGGTTACAGTTAGGGTGAGGGTTAGGGTACGGCTTAGGTTACGGGTTCGGGGAGGGTTTCGGGTAGGGATTAGGGTATGTGTTAGGGTTAGGGTTAGGGTTAGTGTTAGGGTTAGGGCTCGGTTTAGGGTACGGGTTAGGATTAGGGTACTCGTTAGGGTTAGGGTAGCGGTTAGGGTTAGGGTACGCGTTAGGGTGAGGGTAGTTATTAAACCTATCACACTCTCTAGATACCCCTTAGCACGTAAAGGAATATTATTTGGGGGTCCAGCCATGGAGAAGAGTTTAGACACGAGGAGAAGATAAGGAACACACCCATTATCAAGAAATCACATTAGGATTCTCTTTTTAACCTCTTCCTTAAAACACTAGTGCTTAGGAAATCTATTGGAGGCAGAAGCCGTGAAGGGTAGCTTAGGGTTAGGGTTAGGGTTAGGGTGAGGGTTAGGGTACGGTTTAGGGTACGGGTTCAGGGAGGGGTTCGGGTAGGGCGTAGGGTATTGGTTAGGGTTAGGGTTAGAGTTAGGGTTAGGGTTAGGGCTCGGTTTAGGGTATGGGCTAGGATTAGGGTACGCGCTAGGGTTAGGGTAGGGGTTAGGGTTAGGGTACGCGTTAGGGTGAGGGTAGTTATTAAACCTATCACACTCTCTAGATACCCCTTAGCACAGAAAGGAATATTATTTGGGGGTCCAGCCATGGAGAAGAGTTTAGACACGAGGAGAAGATAAGGAACACACCCATTTTCAAGAAATCACATTAGGATTCTCTTTTTAACATGTTCCTTAAAACACTAGTGCTTAGGAAATCTATTGGAGGCAGAAGCCATCAAGGGTAGCTTAGGGTTAGGTTTAGGGTTAGGGTGAGGGTTAGGGTACGGCTTAGGGTACGGGTTCGGGGAGGGGTTCGGGTAGGGCGTAGGGTATGGGTTAGGGTTAGGGTTAGGGCTAGTGTTAGGGTTAGGGCTCGGTTTAGGGTACAGGTTAGGATTAGGGTACGCGTTAGTGTTAGGGTAGGGGTTAGGGTTAGTGTACGCGTTATGGTGAGGGTAGTTATTAAACCTATCCCACTCTCTAGATACCCCTTAGCACGTACAGGAATATTATTGGGGGTCCAGCCATGGAGAAGAGTTTAGACACTAGGAGAAGATAAGGAACACACCCATTATCACGAAATCACATTAGGATTCTCTTTTTAACCTGTTCCTTAAAACACTAGTGCTTAGGAAATCTATTGGAGGGAGAAGCAGTCAAGGGTAGCTTAGGGTTAGGGTTAGGGTTAGGGTGAGGGTTAGGGTACGGCTTAGGGTACGGGATCGGGGAGGGATTCGGGTAGGGCGTAGGGTATGGGTTAGAGTTAGGTTTAGGGTTAGTGTTAGGGTTAGGGCTCAGTTTAGGGTACGGGTTAGGATTAGGGTACACGTTAGTGTTAGGGTAGGGGTTAGGGTTAGGGTACGCTTTAGGGTGAGGGTAGTTATTAAACCTATCCCACTCTCTAGATACCCCTTAGCACGTAAAGGAATATTATTTGGGGGTCCAGCCATGGAGAAGGGTTTAGACACTAGGAGAAGATAAGGAACACACCCATTATCAAGAAATCACAATATGATTCTCTTTTTAAACTGTTCCTTAAAACACTAGTGGTTAGGAAATCTATTGGAGGCAGAAGCAGTCAAGGGTAGCTTAGGGTTAGGGTTACAGTTAGGGTGAGGGTTAGGGTACGGCTTAGGTTACGGGTTCGGGGAGGGTTTCGGGTAGGGATTAGGGTATGGGTTAGGGTTAGGGTTAGGGTTAGTGTTAGGGTTAGGGCTCGGTTTAGGGTACGGGTTAGGATTAGGGTACTCGTTAGGGTTAGGGTAGCGGTTAGGGTTAGGGTACGCGTTAGGGTGAGGGTAGTTATTAAACCTATCACACTCTCTAGATACCCCTTAGCACGTAAAGGAATATTATTTGGGGGTCCAGCCATGGAGAAGAGTTTAGACACGAGGAGAAGATAAGGAACACACCCATTATCAAGAAATCACATTAGGATTCTCTTTTTAACCTGTTCCTTAAAACACTAGTGCTTAGGAAATCTATTGGAGGCAGAAGCCGTGAAGGGTAGCTTAGGGTTAGGGTTAGGGTTAGGGTGAGGGTTAGGGTACGGTTTAGGGTACGGGTTCAGGGAGGGGTTCGGGTAGGGCGTAGGGTATTGGTTAGGGTTAGGGTTAGAGTTAGGGTTAGGGTTAGGGCTCGGTTTAGGGTACGGGCTAGGATTAGGGTACGCGCTAGGGTTAGGGTAGGGGTTAGGGTTAGGGTACGCGTTAGGGTGAGGGTAGTTATTAAACCTATCACACTCTCTAGATACCCCTTAGCACAGAAAGGAATATTATTTGGGGGTCCAGCCATGGAGAAGAGTTTAGACACGAGGAGAAGATAAGGAACACACCCATTTTCAAGAAATCACATTAGGATTCTCTTTTTAACATGTTCCTTAAAACACTAGTGCTTAGGAAATCTATTGGAGGCAGAAGCCATCAAGGGTAGCTTAGGGTTAGGTTTAGGGTTAGGGTGAGGGTTAGGGTACGGCGTAGGGTACGGGTTCGGGGAGGGGTTCGGGTAGGGCGTAGGGTATGGGTTAGGGTTAGGGTTAGGGCTAGTGTTAGGGTTAGGGCTCGGTTTAGGGTACAGGTTAGGATTAGGGTACGCGTTAGGGTTAGGGTAGGGGTTAGGGTTAGTGTACGCGTTATGGTGAGGGTAGTTATTAAACCTATCCCACTCTCTAGATACCCCTTAGCACGTACAGGAATATTATTGGGGTTCCAGCCATGGAGAAGAGTTTAGACACTAGGAGAAGATAAGGAACACACCCATTATCACGAGATCACATTAGGATTCTCTTTTTAACCTGTTCCTTAAAACACTAGTGCTTAGGAAATCTATTGGAGGGAGAAGCAGTCAAGGGTAGCTTAGGGTTAGGGTTAGGGTTAGGGTGAGGGTTAGGGTACGGCTTAGGTTACGGGTTCGGGGAGGTGTTCGGGTAGGGCGTAGGGTATGGGTTAGGGTTAGGGCTAGTGTTAGGGTTAGGTCTCGGTTTAGGGTAAAGGTTAGGATTAGGGTATGCGTTAGGGTTTGGGTAGGGTTTACGGTTAGTGTACGCGTTAGGGTGAGGGTAGTTATTAAACCTATCCCACTCTCTAGATACCCCTTAGCACGTAAAGGAATATTATTTGGGGGTCCAGCCATGGAGAAGAGTTTAGATACGAGGAGAAGATAAGGAGCACACCCATTATCAAGAAATCACATTAGGATTCTCTTTTTAACCTGTTCCTTAAAACACTAGTGCTTAGGAAATCTATTGGAGGCAGAAGCCGTCAAGGGTAGCTTAGGGTTAGGGTTAGGGTTAGGGTGAGGGTTAGGGTACGGTTTAGGGTACGGGTTCAGGGAGGGGTTCGGGTAGGGCGTAGGGTATGGGTTTGGGTTAGGGTTAGAGTTAGTGTTAGGGTTAGGGCTCGGATTAGGGTACGGGTTAGGATTAGGGTAAGTGCTAGGGTTAGGGTAGGGGTTAGGGTTAGGGTACGCGTTAGGGTGAGGGTAGTTATTAAACCTATCTCACTCTCTAGATACCCCTTAGCACATAAAGGAATATTATTTGGGGGTCCAGCCATGGAGAAGAGTTTAGACACGAGGAGAAGATAAGGAACACACCCATTATCAAGAAATCACATTAGGATTCTCTTTTTAACATGTTCCTTAAAACACTAGTGCTTAGGAAATCTATTGGAGGCAGAAGCAGTCAAGGGTAGCTTAGGATTAGGGTTAGGGTTAGGGTGAGGGTTAGGGTACGGCTTAGGGTACGGGTTCGGGGAGGGGTTCGGGTAGGGCGTAGGGTATGGGTTAGGGTTAGGGTTAGGGCTAGTGTTAGGGTTAGGGCTCGGTTTAGGGTACAGGTTAGGATTAGGGTACGCGTTAGGGTTAGGGTAGGGGTTAGGGTTAGGGTACGCGTTAGGGTGGGGGTAGTTATTAAACCTATCCCACTCTCTAGATACCCCTTAGCACGTAAATGAATATTATTTGGGGGTCCAGCCATGGAGAAGAGTTTAGACACGAGGAGAAGATAAGGAACACACCCATTATCAAGAAATCACATTAGGATTCTCCTTTAAACCTGTTCCTTAAATCACTAGTGCTTAGGAAATCTATTGGAGGCAGAAGCCGTCAAGGGTAGCCTAGGGATAGGGTTAGGGTTAGGGTGAGGGTTAGGGTACGGCTTAGGGTACGGGTTCGGGGAGGGATTCGGGTAGGGCGTAGGGTATGGGTTAGAGTTAGGTTTAGGGTTACTGTTAGGGTTAGGGCTCAGTTTAGGGTACGGGTTAGGATTAGGGTACACGTTAGTGTTAGGGTAGGGGTTAGGGTTAGGGTACGCTTTAGGGTGAGGGTAGTTATTAAACCTATCCCACTCTCTAGATACCCCTTAGTACGTAAAGGAATATTATTTGGGGGTCCAGCCATGGAGAAGGGTTTAGACACTAGGAGAAGATAAGGAACACACCCATTATCAAGAAATCACAATATGATTCTCTTTTTAAACTGTTCCTTAAAACACTAGTGGTTAGGAAATCTATTGGAGGCAGAAGCAGTCAAGGGTAGCTTAGGGTTAGGGTTACAGTTAGGGTGAGGGTTAGGGTACGGCTTAGGTTACGGGTTCGGGGAGGGTTTCGGGTAGGGATTAGGGTATGGGTTAGGGTTAGGGTTAGGGTTAGTGTTAGGGTTAGGGCTCGGTTTAGGGTACGGGTTAGGATTAGGGTACTCGTTAGGGTTAGGGTAGCGGTTAGGGTTAGGGTACGCGTTAGGGTGAGGGTAGTTATTAAACCTATCACACTCTCTAGATACCCCTTAGCACGTAAAGGAATATTATTTGGGGGTCCAGCCATGGAGAAGAGTTTAGACACGAGGAGAAGATAAGGAACACACCCATTATCAAGAAATCACATTAGGATTCTCTTTTTAACCTGTTCCTTAAAACACTAGTGCTTAGGAAATCTATTGGAGGCAGAAGCCGTGAAGGGTAGCTTAGGGTTAGGGTTAGGGTTAGGGTGAGGGTTAGGGTACGGTTTAGGGTACGGGTTCAGGGAGGGGTTCGGGTAGGGCGTAGGGTATTGGTTAGGGTTAGGGTTAGAGTTAGGGTTAGGGTTAGGGCTCGGTTTAGGGTACGGGCTAGGATTAGGGTACGCGCTAGGGTTAGGGTAGGGGTTAGGGTTAGGGTACGCGTTAGGGTGAGGGTAGTTATTAAACCTATCACACTCTCTAGATACCCCTTAACACATAAAGGAATATTATTTGGGGGTCCAGCCATGGAGAAGAGTTTAGACACGAGGAGAAGATAAGGAACACACCCATTTTCAAGAAATCACATTAGGATTCTCTTTTTAACATGTTCCTTAAAACACTAGTGCTTAGGAAATCTATTGGAGGCAGAAGCCATCAAGGGTAGCTTAGGGTTAGGTTTAGGGTTAGGGTGAGGGTTAGGGTACGGCTTAGGGTACGGGTTCGGGGAGGGGTTCGGGTAGGGCGTAGGGTATGGGTTAGGGTTAGGGTTAGGGCTAGTGTTAGGGTTAGGGCTCGGTTTAGGGTACAGGTTAGGATTAGGGTACGCGTTAGGGTTAGGGTAGGGGTTAGGGTTAGTGTACGCGTTATGGTGAGGGTAGTTATTAAACCTATCCCACTCTCTAGATACCCCTTAGCACGTACAGGAATATTATTGGGGTTCCAGCCATGGAGAAGAGTTTAGACACTAGGAGAAGATAAGGAACACACCCATTATCACGAGATCACATTAGGATTCTCTTTTTAACCTGTTCCTTAAAACACTAGTGCTTAGGAAATCTATTGGAGGGAGAAGCAGTCAAGGGTAGCTTAGGGTTAGGGTTAGGGTTAGGGTGAGGGTTAGGGTACGGCTTAGGTTACGGGTTCGGGGAGGTGTTCGGGTAGGGCGTAGGGTATGGGTTAGGGTTAGGGCTAGTGTTAGGGTTAGGTCTCGGTTTAGGGTAAAGGTTAGGATTAGGGTATGCGTTAGGGTTTGGGTAGGGTTTACGGTTAGTGTACGCGTTAGGGTGAGGGTAGTTATTAAACCTATCCCACTCTCTAGATACCCCTTAGCACGTAAAGGAATATTATTTGGGGGTCCAGCCATGGAGAAGAGTTTAGATACGAGGAGAAGATAAGGAGCACACCCATTATCAAGAAATCACATTAGGATTCTCTTTTTAACCTGTTCCTTAAAACACTAGTGCTTAGGAAATCTATTGGAGGCAGAAGCCGTCAAGGGTAGCTTAGGGTTAGGGTTAGGGTTAGGGTGAGGGTTAGGGTACGGTTTAGGGTACGGGTTCAGGGAGGGGTTCGGGTAGGGCGTAGGGTATGGGTTTGGGTTAGGGTTAGAGTTAGTGTTAGGGTTAGGGCTCGGATTAGGGTACGGTTTAGGATTAGGGTAAGTGCTAGGGTTAGGGTAGGGGTTAGGGTTAGGGTACGCGTTAGGGTGAGGGTAGTTATTAAACCTATCTCACTCTCTAGATACCCCTTAGCACATAAAGGAATATTATTTGGGGGTCCAGCCATGGAGAAGAGTTTAGACACGAGGAGAAGATAAGGAACACACCCATTATCAAGAAATCACATTAGGATTCTCTTTTTAACATGTTCCTTAAAACACTAGTGCTTAGGAAATCTATTGGAGGCAGAAGCCGTCAAGGGTAGCTTAGGGTTAGGGTTAGGGTTAGGGTGAGGGTTAGGGTACGGCTTAGGGTACGGGTTCGGGGAGGGGTTCGGGTAGGGCGTAGGGTATGGGTTAGGGTTAGGGTTAGGGCTAGTGTTAGGGTTAGGGCTCGGTTTAGGGTACAGGTTAGGATTAGGGTACGCGTTAGGGTTAGGGTAGGGGTTAGGGTTAGTGTACGCGTTAGGGTGAGGTTAGTTATTATACCTATCCCACTCTCTAGATACCCCTTAGCACGTACAGGAATATTATTGGGGGTCCAGCCATGGAGAAGAGTTTAGACACTAGGAAAAGATAAGGAACACACCCATTATCACGAAATCACATTAGGATTCTCTTTTTAACCTGTTCCTTAAAACACTAGTGCTTAGGAAATCTATTGGAGGCAGAAGCAGTCAAGGGTAGCTTAGGGTTAGGGTTAGGGTTAGGGTGAGGGTTAGGGTATGGCTTAGTGTACGGGTTCGGGGAGGGGTTCGGGTAGGGCGTAGGGTATGGGTTAGGGTTAGGGTTAGGGTTAGTGTTAGGGTTAGGGCTCGGTTTAGGGTACGGGTTAGGATTAGGGTACGCGTTAGGGTTAGGGTAGGGGTTAGGGTTAGGGTACGCGTTAGGGTGGGGTTAGTTATTAAACCTATCACACTCTCTAGATACCCCTTAGCACGTAAAGGAATATTATTTGGGGGTCCAGACATGGAGAAGAGTTTAGACACTAGGAGAAGATAAGGAACACACCCATTATCACGAAATCACATTAGGATTCTCTTTTTAACATGTTCCTTAAAACACTAGTGCTTAGGAAATCTATTGGAGGCAGAAGCCGTCAAGGGTAGCTTAGGGTTAGGGTTAGGGTTAGGGTGAGGGTTAGGGTACGGCTTAGGGTACGGTTTCGGGGAGGTGTTCGGGTAGGGCGTAGGGTATGGGTTAGGGTTAGGGCTAGTGTTAGGGTTAGGTCTCTGTTTAGGGTAAAGGTTAGGATTAGGGTACGCGTTAGGGTTAGGGTAGGGGTTAGGGTTAGGATACGCTTTAGGGTGAGTGTAGTTATTAAACCTATCCCACTCTCTAGATACCCCTTAGCACGTAAAGGAATATTATTTGGGGGTCCAGCCATGGAGAAGGATTTAGACATTAGGAGAAGATAAGGAACACACCCATTATCAAGAAATCACAATATGATTCTCTTTTTAAACTGTTCCTTAAAACACTAGTGGTTAGGAAATCTATTGGAGGCAGAAGCAGTCAAGGGTAGCTTAGGGTTAGGGTTAGGGTTAGGGTGAGGGTTAGGGTACGGCTTAGGGTACGGGTTCGGAGAGGGTTTCGGGTAGGGCGTAGGGTATGGGTTAGGGTTAGGGTTAGGGTTAGTGTTAGGGTTAGGGCTCGGTTTAGGGTACGGGTTAGGATTAGGGTACTCGTTAGTGTTAGGGTAGCGGTTAGGGTTAGGGTACGCGTTACGGTGAGGGTAGTTATTAAACCTATCACACTCTCTAGATACCCCTTAGCACGTAAAGGAATATTATTTGGGGCTCCAGCCATGGAGAAGAGTTTAGACACTAGGAGAAGATAAGGAACACACCCATTATCACGAAATCACATTAGGATTCTCTTTTTAACCTGTTCCTTAAAACACTAGTGCTTAGGAAATCTATTGGAGGCAGAAGAAGTCAAGGGTAGCTTAGGGTTAGGGTTAGGGTTAGGGTGAGGGTTAGGGTACGGCTTAGGTTACGGGTTCGGGGAGGGGTTCGGGTAGGGCGTAGGGTATGGGTTAGGGTTAGGGTTAGGGCTAGTGTTAGGGTTAGGGCTCGGTTTAGGGTACGGGTTAGGATTAGGGTACGCGATAGGGTTAGGGTAGGGGTTAGGGTTAGGGTACGCGTTAGGGTGAGGGTAGTTATTAAACCTATCACACTCTCTAGATACCCCTTAACACATAAAGGAATATTATTTGGGGGTTCAGCCATGGAGAAGAGTTTGGACACGAGGAGAAGATAAGGAACACACCCATTATCACGAAATCACATTAGGATTCTCTTTTTAAACTGTTCCTTAAAACACTAATGCTTAGGAAATCTATTGGAGGCACAAGCCGTCAAGGGTAGCTTAGGGTTAGGGTTAGGGTTAGGGTGAGGGTTAGGGTACGGCTTAGGGTACGGGTTCTCGGAGGGGTTCGGGTAGGGCGTAGGGTATGGGTTAGGGTTAGGGTTAGGGCTAGTGTTAGGGTTAGGGCTCGGTTTAGGGTACAGGTTAGGATTAGGGTACGCGTTAGGGTTAGGGTAGGGGTTAGGGTTAGTGTACGCGTTATGGTGAGGGTAGTTATTAAACCTATCCCACTCTCTAGATACCCCTTAGCACGTACAGGAATATTATTGGGGTTCCAGCCATGGAGAAGAGTTTAGACACTAGGAGAAGATAAGGAACACACCCATTATCACGAGATCACATTAGGATTCTCTTTTTAACCTGTTCCTTAAAACACTAGTGCTTAGGAAATCTATTGGAGGGAGAAGCAGTCAAGGGTAGCTTAGGGTTAGGGTTAGGGTTAGGGTGAGGGTTAGGGTACGGCTTAGGTTACGGGTTCGGGGAGGTGTTCGGGTAGGGCGTAGGGTATGGGTTAGGGTTAGGGCTAGTGTTAGGGTTAGGTCTCGGTTTAGGGTAAAGGTTAGGATTAGGGTATGCGTTAGGGTTTGGGTAGGGTTTACGGTTAGTGTACGCGTTAGGGTGAGGGTAGTTATTAAACCTATCCCACTCTCTAGATACCCCTTAGCACGTAAAGGAATATTATTTGGGGGTCCAGCCATGGAGAAGAGTTTAGATATGAGGAGAAGATAAGGAACACACCCATTATCAAGAAATCACATTAGGATTCTCTTTTTAACCTGTTCCTTAAAACACTAGTGCTTAGGAAATCTATTGGAGGCAGAAGCCGTCAAGGGTAGCTTAGGGTTAGGGTTAGGGTTAGGGTGAGGGTTAGGGTACGGTTTAGGGTACGGGTTCAGGGAGGGGTTCGGGTAGGGCGTAGGGTATGGGTTTGGGTTAGGGTTAGAGTTAGTGTTAGGGTTAGGGCTCGGATTAGGGTACGGGTTAGGATTAGGGTAAGTGCTAGGGTTAGGGTAGGGGTTAGGGTTAGGGTACGCGTTAGGGTGAGGGTAGTTATTAAACCTATCTCACTCTCTAGATACCCCTTAGCACATAAAGGAATATTATTTGGGGGTCCAGCCATGGAGAAGAGTTTAGACACGAGGAGAAGATAAGGAACACACCCATTATCAAGAAATCACAATATGATTCTCTTTTTAAACTGTTCCTTAAAACACTAGTGGTTAGGAAATCTATTGGAGGCAGAAGCAGTCAAGGGTAGCTTAGGGTTAGGGTTAGGGTTAGGGTGAGGGTTAGGGTACGGCTTAGGGTACGGGTTTGGGGAGGGTTTCGGGTAGGGCGTAGGGTATGGGTTAGGGTTAGGGTTAGGGTTAGTGTTAGGGTTAGGGCTCGGTTTAGGGTACGGGTTAGGATTAGGGTACGCGCTAGGGTTAGGGTAGGGGTTAGGGTTAGGGTACGCGTTAGGGTGAGGGTAGTTATTAAACCTATCACACTCTCTAGATACCCCTTAACACATAAAGGAATATTATTTGGGGGTTCAGCCATGGAGAAGAGTTTGGACACGAGGAGAAGATAAGGAACACACCCATTATCACGAAATCACATTAGGATTCTCTTTTTAAACTGTTCCTTAAAACACTAATGCTTAGGAAATCTATTGGAGGCACAAGCCGTCAAGGGTAGCTTAGGGTTAGGGTTAGGGTTAGGGTGAGGGTTAGGGTACGGTTTAGGGTACGGGTTCAGGGAGGGGTTCGGGTAGGGCGTAGGGTATTGGTTAGGGTTAGGGTTAGAGTTAGGGTTAGGGTTAGGGCTCGGTTTAGGGTACGGGCTAGGATTAGGGTACGCGCTAGGGTTAGGGTAGGGGTTAGGGTTAGGGTACGCGTTAGGGTGAGGGTAGTTATTAAACCTATCACACTCTCTAGATACCCCTTAGCACAGAAAGGAATATTATTTGGGGGTCCAGCCATGGAGAAGAGTTTAGACACGAGGAGAAGATAAGGAACACACCCATTTTCAAGAAATCACATTAGGATTCTCTTTTTAACATGTTCCTTAAAACACTAGTGCTTAGGAAATCTATTGGAGGCAGAAGCCATCAAGGGTAGCTTAGGGTTAGGTTTAGGGTTAGGGTGAGGGTTAGGGTACGGCTTAGGGTACGGGTTCGGGGAGGGGTTCGGGTAGGGCGTAGGGTATGGGTTAGGGTTAGGGTTAGGGCTAGTGTTAGGGTTAGGGCTCGGTTTAGGGTACAGGTTAGGATTAGGGTACGCGTTAGGGTTAGGGTAGGGGTTAGGGTTAGTGTACGCGTTATGGTGAGGGTAGTTATTAAACCTATCCCACTCTCTAGATACCCCTTAGCACGTACAGGAATATTATTGGGGTTCCAGCCATGGAGAAGAGTTTAGACACTAGGAGAAGATAAGGAACACACCCATTATCACGAGATCACATTAGGATTCTCTTTTTAACCTGTTCCTTAAAACACTAGTGCTTAGGAAATCTATTGGAGGGAGAAGCAGTCAAGGGTAGCTTAGGGTTAGGGTTAGGGTTAGGGTGAGGGTTAGGGTACGGCTTAGGTTACGGGTTCGGGGAGGTGTTCGGGTAGGGCGTAGGGTATGGGTTAGGGTTAGGGCTAGTGTTAGGGTTAGGTCTCGGTTTAGGGTAAAGGTTAGGATTAGGGTATGCGTTAGGGTTTGGGTAGGGGTTAGGGTTAGGATACGCTTTAGGGTGAGTGTAGTTATTAAACCTATCCCACTCTCTAGATACCCCTTAGCACGTAAAGGAATATTATTTGGGGGTCCAGCCATGGAGAAGGATTTAGACATTAGGAGAAGATAAGGAACACACCCATTATCAAGAAATCACAATATGATTCTCTTTTTAAACTGTTCCTTAAAACACTAGTGGTTAGGAAATCTATTGGAGGCAGAAGCAGTCAAGGGTAGCTTAGGGTTAGGGTTAGGGTTAGGGTGAGGGTTAGGGTACGGCTTAGGGTACGGGTTCGGAGAGGGTTTCGGGTAGGGCGTAGGGTATGGGTTAGGGTTAGGGTTAGGGTTAGTGTTAGGGTTAGGGCTCGGTTTAGGGTACGGGTTAGGATTAGGGTACTCGTTAGTGTTAGGGTAGCGGTTAGGGTTAGGGTACGCGTTACGGTGAGGGTAGTTATTAAACCTATCACACTCTCTAGATACCCCTTAGCACGTAAAGGAATATTATTTGGGGCTCCAGCCATGGAGAAGAGTTTAGACACTAGGAGAAGATAAGGAACACACCCATTATCACGAAATCACATTAGGATTCTCTTTTTAACCTGTTCCTTAAAACACTAGTGCTTAGGAAATCTATTGGAGGCAGAAGAAGTCAAGGGTAGCTTAGGGTTAGGGTTAGGGTTAGGGTGAGGGTTAGGGTACGGCTTAGGGTACGGGTTCGGGGAGGGGTTCGGGTAGGGCGTAGGGTATGGGTTAGGGTTAGGGTTAGGGCTAGTGTTAGGGTTAGGGCTCGGTTTAGGGTACGGGTTAGGATTAGGGTACGCGATAGGGTTAGGGTAGGGGTTAGGGTTAGGGTACGCGTTAGGGTGAGGGTAGTTATTAAACCTATCACACTCTCTAGATACCCCTTAACACATAAAGGAATATTATTTGGGGGTTCAGCCATGGAGAAGAGTTTGGACACGAGGAGAAGATAAGGAACACACCCATTATCACGAAATCACATTAGGATTCTCTTTTTAAACTGTTCCTTAAAACACTAATGCTTAGGAAATCTATTGGAGGCACAAGCCGTCAAGGGTAGCTTAGGGTTAGGGTTAGGGTTAGGGTGAGGGTTAGGGTACGGCTTAGGGTACGGGTTCTCGGAGGGGTTCGGGTAGGGCGTAGGGTATGGGTTAGGGTTAGGGTTAGGGCTAGTGTTAGGGTTAGGGCTCGGTTTAGGGTACAGGTTAGGATTAGGGTACGCGTTAGGGTTAGGGTAGGGGTTAGGGTTAGTGTACGCGTTATGGTGAGGGTAGTTATTAAACCTATCCCACTCTCTAGATACCCCTTAGCACGTACAGGAATATTATTGGGGGTCCAGCCATGGAGAAGAGTTTAGACACTAGGAGAAGATAAGGAACACACCCATTATCACGAAATCACATTAGGATTCTCTTTTTAACCTGTTCCTTAAAACACTAGTGCTTAGGAAATCTATTGGAGGGAGAAGCAGTCAAGGGTAGCTTAGGGTTAGGGTTAGGGTTAGGGTGAGGGTTAGGGTACGGCTTAGGTTACGGGTTCGGGGAGGTGTTCGGGTAGGGCGTAGGGTATGGGTTAGTGTTAGGGCTAGTGTTAGGGTTAGGTCTCGGTTTAGGGTAAAGGTTAGGATTAGGGTATGCGTTAGGGTTAGGGTAGGGTTTACGGTTAGTGTACGCGTTAGGGTGAGGGTAGTTATTAAACCTATCCCACTCTCTAGATACCCCTTAGCACGTAAAGGAATATTATTTGGGGGTCCAGCCATGGAGAAGAGTTTAGATACGAGGAGAAGATAAGGAACACACCCATTATCAAGAAATCACATTAGGATTCTCTTTTTAACCTGTTCCTTAAAACACTAGTGCTTAGGAAATCTATTGGAGGCAGAAGCCGTCAAGGGTAGCTTAGGGTTAGGGTTAGGGTTAGGTTTAGGGTGAGGGTTAGGGTACGGTTTAGGGTACGGGTTCAGGGAGGGGTTCAGGTAGGGCGTAGGGTATGGGTTTGGGTTAGGGTTAGAGTTAGTGTTAGGGTTATGGCTCGGTTTAGGGTACGGGTTAGGATTAGGGTAAGTGCTAGGGTTAGGGTAGGGGTTAGGGTTAGGGTACGCGTTAGGGTGAGGGTAGTTATTAAACCTATCACACTCTCTAGATACCCCTTAGCACATAAAGGAATATTATTTGGGGGTCCAGCCATGGAGAAGAGTTTAGACACGAGGAGAAGATAAGGAACACACCCATTATCAAGAAATCACATTAGGATTCTCTTTTTCACATGTTCCTTAAAACACTAGTGCTTAGGAAATCTATTGGAGGCAGAAACCGTCAAGGGTAGCTTAGGGTTAGGGTTAGGGTTAGGGTGAGGGTTAGGGTACGGCTTAGGGTACGGGTTCGGGGAGGGGTTCGGGTAGGGCGTAGGGTATGCGTTAGGGTTAGGGTTAGGGCTAGTGTTAGGGTTAGGGCTCGGTTTAGGGTACAGGTTAGGATTAGTGTACGCGTTAGGGTTAGGGTAGGGGTTAGGGTTAGTGTACGCGTTAGGGTGAGGTTAGTTATTAAACCTATCCCACTCTCTAGATACCCCTTAGCACGTACAGGAATATTATTGGGGGTCCAGCCATGGAGAAGAGTTTAGACACTAGGAAAAGATAAGGAACACACCCATTATCACGAAATCACATTAGGATTCTCTTTTTAACCTGTTCCTTAAAACACTAGTGCTTAGGAAATCTATTGGAGGCAGAAGCAGTCAAGGGTAGCTTAGGGTTAGGGTTAGGGTTAGGGTGAGGGTTAGGGTATGGCTTAGGGTACGGGTTCGGGGAGGGGTTCGGGTAGGGCGTAGGGTATGGGTTAGGGTTAGGGTTAGGGTTAGTGTTAGGGTTAGGGCTCGGTTTAGGGTACGGGTTAGGATTAGGGTACGCGTTAGGGTTAGGGTAGGGGTTAGGGTTAGGGTACGCGTTAGTGTGGGGGTAGTTATTAAACCTATCACACTCTCTAGATACCCCTTAGCACGTAAAGGAATATTATTTGGGGGTCCAGACATGGAGAAGAGTTTAGACACTAGGAGAAGATAAGGAACACACCCATTATCACGAAATCACATTAGGATTCTCTTTTTAACATGTTCCTTAAAACACTAGTGCTTAGGAAATCTATTGGAGGCAGAAGCCGTCAAGGGTAGCTTAGGGTTAGGGTTAGGGTTAGGGTGAGGGTTAGGGTACGGCTTAGGGTACGGTTTCGGGGAGGTGTTCGGGTAGGGCGTAGGGTATGGGTTAGGGTTAGGGCTAGTGTTAGGGTTAGGTCTCTGTTTAGGGTAAAGGTTAGGATTAGGGTACGCGTTAGGGTTAGGGTAGGGGTTAGGGTTAGGATACGCTTTAGGGTGAGTGTAGTTATTAAACCTATCCCACTCTCTAGATACCCCTTAGCACGTAAAGGAATATTATTTGGGGGTCCAGCCATGGAGAAGGATTTAGACATTAGGAGAAGATAAGGAACACACCCATTATCACGAAATCACATTAGGATTCTCTTTTTAACCTGTTCCTTAAAACACTAGTGCTTAGGAAATCTATTGGAGGCAGAAGAAGTCAAGGGTAGCTTAGGGTTAGGGTTAAGGTTAGGGTGAGGGTTAGGGTACGGCTTAGGGTACGGGTTCGGGGAGGGGTTCGGGTAGGGCGTAGGGTATGGGTTAGGGTTAGGGTTAGGGCTAGTGTTAGGGTTAGGGCTCGGTTTAGGGTACGGGTTAGGATTAGGGTACGCGCTAGGGTTAGGGTAGGGGTTAGGGTTAGGGTACGCGTTAGGGTGAGGATAGTTATTAAACCTATCACACTCTCTAGATACCCCTTAACACATAAAGGAATATTATTTGGGGGTTCAGCCATGGAGAAGAGTTTGGACACGAGGAGAAGATAAGGAACACACCCATTATCACGAAATCACATTAGGATTCTCTTTTTAAACTGTTCCTTAAAACACTAATGCTTAGGAAATCTATTGGAGGCACAAGCCGTCAAGGGTAGCTTAGGGTTAGGGTTAGGGTTAGGGTGAGGGTTAGGGTACGGCTTAGGGTACGGTTTCTCGGAGGGGTTCGGGTAGGGCGTAGGGTATGGGTTAGGGTTAGGGTTAGGGCTAGTGTTAGGGTTAGGGCTTGGTTTAGGGTACAGGTTAGGATTAGGGTACGCGTTAGGGTTAGGGTAGGGGTTAGGGTTAGTGTACGCGTTATGGTGAGGGTAGTTATTAAACCTATCCCACTCTCTAGATACCCCTTAGCACGTACAGGAATATTATTGGGGGTCCAGCCATGGAGAAGAGTTTAGACACTAGGAGAAGATAAGGAACACACCCATTATCACGAAATCACATTAGGATTCTCTTTTTAACCTGTTCCTTAAAACACTAGTGCTTAGGAAATCTATTGGAGGGAGAAGCAGTCAAGGGTAGCTTAGGGTTAGGGTTAGGGTTAGGGTGAGGGTTAGGGTACGGCTTAGGTTACGGGTTCGGGGAGGTGTTCGGGTAGGGCGTAGGGTATGGGTTATTGTTAGGGCTAGTGTTAGGGTTAGGTCTCGGTTTAGGGTAAAGGTTAGGATTAGGGTATGCGTTAGGGTTAGGGTAGGGTTTACGGTTAGTGTACGCGTTAGGGTGAGGGTAGTTATTAAACCTATCCCACTCTCTAGATACCCCTTAGCACGTAAAGGAATATTATTTGGGGGTCCAGCCATGGAGAAGAGTTTAGATACGAGGAGAAGATAAGGAACACACCCATTATCAAGAAATCACATTAGGATTCTCTTTTTAACCTGTTCCTTAAAACACTAGTGCTTAGGAAATCTATTGGAGGCAGAAGCCGTCAAGGGTAGCTTAGGGTTAGGGTTAGGGTTAGGGTGAGGGTTAGGGTATGGCTTAGGGTACGGGTTCGGGGAGGGGTTCGGGTAGGGCATAGGGTATGGGTTAGGGTTAGGGTTAGGGCTAGTGTTAGGGTTAGGGCTCGGTTTAGGGTACAGGTTAGGATTAGGGTACGCGTTAGGGTTAGGGTAGGGGTTAGGGTTAGTGTACGCGTTAGGGTGAGGTTAGTTATTAAACCTATCCCACTCTCTAGATACCCCTTAGCACGTACAGGAATATTATTGGGGGTCCAGCCATGGAGAAGAGTTTAGACACTAGGAAAAGATAAGGAACACACCCATTATCACGAAATCACATTAGGATTCTCTTTTTAACCTGTTCCTTAAAACACTAGTGCTTAGGAAATCTATTGGAGGCAGAAGCAGTCAAGGGTAGCTTAGGGTTAGGGTTAGGGTTAGGGTGAGGGTTAGGGTATGGCTTAGGGTACGGGTTCGGGGAGGGGTTCGGGTAGGGCGTAGGGTATGGGTTAGGGTTAGGGTTAGGGTTAGTGTTAGGGTTAGGGCTCGGTTTAGGGTACGGGTTAGGATTAGGGTACGCGTTAGGGTTAGGGTAGGGGTTAGGGTTAAGGTACGCGTTAGGGTGGGGGTAGTTATTAAACCTATCACACTCTCTAGATACCCCTTAGCACGTAAAGGAATATTATTTGGGGGTCCAGACATGGAGAAGAGTTTAGACACTAGGAGAAGATAAGGAACACACCCATTATCACGAAATCACATTAGGATTCTCTTTTTAACATGTTCCTTAAAACACTAGTGCTTAGGAAATCTATTGGAGGCAGAAGCCGTCAAGGGTAGCTTAGGGTTAGGGTTAGGGTTAGGGTGAGGGTTAGGGTACGGCTTAGGGTACGGTTTCGGGGAGGTGTTCGGGTAGGGCGTAGGGTATGGGTTAGGGTTAGGGCTAGTGTTAGGGTTAGGTCTCTGTTTAGGGTAAAGGTTAGGATTAGGGTACGCGTTAGGGTTAGGGTAGGGGTTAGGGTTAGGATACGCTTTAGGGTGAGTGTAGTTATTAAACCTATCCCACTCTCTAGATACCCCTTAGCACGTAAAGGAATATTATTTGGGGGTCCAGCCATGGAGAAGGATTTAGACATTAGGAGAAGATAAGGAACACACCCATTATCAAGAAATCACAATATGATTCTCTTTTTAAACTGTTCCTTAAAACACTAGTGGTTAGGAAATCTATTGGAGGCAGAAGCAGTCAAGGGTAGCTTAGGGTTAGGGTTAGGGTTAGGGTGAGGGTTAGGGTACGGCTTAGGGTACGGGTTCGGGGAGGGTTTCGGGTAGGGCGTAGGGTATGGGTTAGGGTTAGGGTTAGGGTTAGTGTTAGGGTTAGGGCTCGGTTTAGGGTACGGGTTAGGATTAGGGTACTCGTGAGTGTTAGGGTAGTGGTTAGGGTTAGGGTACGCGTTACGGTGAGGGTAGTTATTAAACCTATCACACTCTCTAGATACCCCTTAGCACGTAAAGGAATATTATTTGGGGCTCCAGCAATGGAGAAGAGTTTAGACACTAGGAGAAGATAAAGAACACATCCATTATCACGAAATCACATTAGGATTCTCTTTTTAACCTGTTCCTTAAAACACTAGTGCTTAGGAAATCTATTGGAGGCAGAAGAAGTCAAGGGTAGCTTAGGGTTAGGGTTAGGGTTAGGGTGAGGGTTAGGGTACGGCTTAGGGTACGGGTTCGGGGAGGGGTTCGGGTAGGGCGTAGGGTATGGGTTAGGGTTAGGGTTAGGGCTAGTGTTAGGGTTAGGGCTCTGTTTAGGGTACGGGTTAGGATTAGGGTACGCGCTAGGGTTAGGGTAGGGGTTAGGGTTAGGGTACGCGTTAGGGTGAGGGTAGTTATTAAACCTATCCCACTCTCTAGATACCCCTTAACACATAAAGGAATATTATTTGGGGGTTCAGCCATGGAGAAGAGTTTGGACACGAGGAGAAGATAAGGAACACACCCATTATCACGAAATCACATTAGGATTCTCTTTTTAAACTGTTCCTTAAAACAATAATGCTTAGGAAATCTATTGGAGGCACAAGCCGTCAAGGGTAGCTTAGGGTTAGGGTTAGGGTTAGGGTGAGGGTTAGGGTACGGCTTAGGATACGGTTTCTTGGAGGGGTTCGGGTAGGGCGTAGGGTATGGGTTAGGGTTAGGGTTAGGGCTAGTGTTAGGGTTAGGGCTCGGTTTAGGGTACAGGTTAGGATTAGGGTACGCGTTAGGGTTAGGGTAGGGGTTAGGGTTAGTGTACGCGTTATGGTGAGGGTAGTTATTAAACCTATCCCACTCTCTAGATACCCCTTAGCACGTACAGGAATATTATTTGGGGTCCAGCCATGGAGAAGAGTTTAGACACTAGGAGAAGATAAGGAACACACCCATTATCACGAAATCACATTAGGATTCTCTTTTTAACCTGTTCCTTAAAACACTAGTGCTTAGGAAATCTATTGGAGGGAGAAGCAGTCAAGGGTAGCTTAGGGTTAGGGTTAGGGTTAGGGTGAGGGTTAGGGTACGGCTTAGGTTACGGGTTCGGGGAGGTGTTCGGGTAGGGCGTAGGGTATGGGTTATTGTTAGGGCTAGTGTTAGGGTTAGGTCTCGGTTTAGGGTAAAGTTTAGGATTAGGGTATGCGTTAGGGTTAGGGTAGGGTTTACGGTTAGTGTACGCGTTAGGGTGAGGGTAGTTATTAAACCTATCCCACTCTCTAGATACCCCTTAGCACGTAAAGGAATATTATTTGGGGGTCCAGCCATGGAGAAGAGTTTAGATACGAGGAGAAGATAAGGAACACACCCATTATCAAGAAATCACATTAGGATTCTCTTTTTAACCTGTTCCTTAAAACACTAGTGCTTAGGAAATCTATTGGAGGCAGAAGCCGTCAAGGGTAGCTTAGGGTTAGGGTTAGGGTTAGGGTGAGGGTTAGGGTATGGCTTAGGGTACGGGTTCGGGGAGGGGTTCGGGTAGGGCATAGGGTATGGGTTAGGGTTAGGGTTAGGGCTAGTGTTAGGGTTAGGGCTCGGTTTAGGGTACAGGTTAGGATTAGGGTACGCGTTAGGGTTAGGGTAGGGGTTAGGGTTAGTGTACGCGTTAGGGTGAGGTTAGTTATTAAACCTATCCCACTCTCTAGATACCCCTTAGCACGTACAGGAATATTATTGGGGGTCCAGCCATGGAGAAGAGTTTAGACACTAGGAAAAGATAAGGAACACACCCATTATCACGAAATCACATTAGGATTCTCTTTTTAACCTGTTCCTTAAAACACTAGTGCTTAGGAAATCTATTGGAGGCAGAAGCAGTCAAGGGTAGCTTAGGGTTAGGGTTAGGGTTAGGGTGAGGGTTAGGGTATGGCTTAGGGTACGGGTTCGGGGAGGGGTTCGGGTAGGGCGTAGGGTATGGGTTAGGGTTAGGGTTAGGGTTAGTGTTAGGGTTAGGGCTCGGTTTAGGGTACGGGTTAGGATTAGGGTACGCGTTAGGGTTAGGGTAGGGGTTAGGGTTAGGGTACGCGTTAGGGTGGGGGTAGTTATTAAACCTATCACACTCTCTAGATACCCCTTAGCACGTAAAGGAATATTATTTGGGGGTCCAGACATGGAGAAGAGTTTAGACACTAGGAGAAGATAAGGAACACACCCATTATCACGAAATCACATTAGGATTCTCTTTTTAACATGTTCCTTAAAACACTAGTGCTTAGGAAATCTATTGGAGGCAGAAGCCGTCAAGGGTAGCTTAGGGTTAGGGTTAGGGTTAGGGTGAGGGTTAGGGTACGGCTTAGGGTACGGTTTCGGGGAGGTGTTCGGGTAGGGCGTAGGGTATGGGTTAGGGTTAGGGCTAGTGTTAGGGTTAGGTCTCTGTTTAGGGTAAAGGTTAGGATTAGGGTACGCGTTAGGGTTAGGGTAGGGGTTAGGGTTAGGATACGCTTTAGGGTGAGTGTATTTATTAAACCTATCCCACTCTCTAGATACCCCTTAGCACGTAAAGGAATATTATTTGGGGGTCCAGCCATGGAGAAGGATTTAGACATTAGGAGAAGATAAGGAACACACCCATTATCAAGAAATCACAATATGATTCTCTTTTTAAACTGTTCCTTAAAACACTAGTGCTTAGGAAATTTATTGGAGGCAGAAGAAGTCAAGGGTAGCTTAGGGTTAGGGTTAGGGTTAGGGTGAGGGTTAGGGTACGGCTTAGGGTACGGGTTCGGGGAGGAGTTCGGGTAGGGCGTAGGGTATGGGTTAGGGTTAGGGTTAGGGCTAGTGTTAGGGTTAGGGCTCGGTTTAGGGTACGGGTTAGGATTAGGGTACGCGCTAGGGTTAGGGTAGGGGTTAGGGTTAGGGTACGCGTTAGGGTGAGGGTAGTTATTAAACCTATCACACTCTCTAGATACCCCTTAACACATAAAGGAATATTATTTGGGGGTTCAGCCATGGAGAAGAGTTTGGACACGAGGAGAAGATAAGGAACACACCCATTATCACGAAATCACATTAGGATTGTCTTTTTAAACTGTTCCTTAAAACACTAATGCTTAGGAAATCTATTGGAGGCACAAGCCGTCAAGGGTAGCTTAGGGTTAGGGTTAGGGTTAGGGTGAGGGTTAGGGTACGGCTTTGGGTACGGGTTCTCGGAGGGGTTCGGGTAGGGCGTAGGGTATGGGTTAGGGTTAGGGTTAGGGCTACTGTTAGGGTTAGGGCTCGGTTTAGGGTACAGGTTAGGATTAGGGTACGCGTTAGGGTTAGGGTAGGGGTTAGGGTTAGTGTACGCGTTATGGTGAGGGTAGTTATTAAACCTATCCCACTCTCTAGATACCCCTTAGCACGTACAGGAATATTATTGGGGGTCCAGCCATGGAGAAGAGTTTAGACACTAGGAGAAGATAAGGAACACACCCATTATCACGAAATCACATTAGGATTCTCTTTTTAACCTGTTCCTTAAAACACTAGTGCTTAGGAAATCTATTGGAGGGAGAAGCAGTCAAGGGTAGCTTAGGGTTAGGGTTAGGGTTAGGGTGAGGGTTAGGGTACGGCTTAGGTTACGGGTTCGGGGAGGTGTTCGGGTAGGGCGTAGCGTATGGGTTAGGGTTAGGGCTAGTGTTAGGGTTAGGTCTCGGTTTAGGGTAAAGGTTAGGATTAGGGTATGCGTTAGGGTTAGGGTAGGGTTTACGGTTAGTGTACGCGTTAGGGTGAGGGTAGTTATTAAACCTATCCCACTCTCTAGATACCCCTTAGCACGTAAAGGAATATTATTTGGGGGTCCAGCCATGGAGAAGAGTTTAGACACGAGGAGAAGATAAGGAACACACCCATTATCAAGAAATCACATTAGGATTCTCCTTTAAACCTGTTCCTTAAATCACTAGTGCTTAGGAAAAATATTGGAGGCAGAAGCCGTCAAGGGTAGCCTAGGGTTAGGGTTAGGGTTAGGGTGAGGGTTAGGGTACGGCTTAGGGTACGGGTTCGGGGAGGGATTCGGGTAGGGCGTAGGGTATGGGTTAGAGTTAGGGTTAGGGTTAGTGTTAGGGTTAGGGCTCAGTTTAGGGTACGGGTTAGGATTAGGGTACGCGTTAGTGTTAGGGTAGGGGTTAGGGTTAGGGTACGCTTTAGGGTGAGGGTAGTTATTAAACCTATCCCACTCTCTAGATACCCCTTAGCACGTAAAGGAATATTATTTGGGGGTCCAGCCATGGAGAAGGGTTTAGACACTAGGAGAAGATAAGGAACACACCCATTATCAAGAAATCACAATATGATTCTCTTTTTAAACTGTTCCTTAAAACACTAGTGGTTAGGAAATCTATTGGAGGCAGAAGCAGTCAAGGGTAGCTTAGGGTTAGGGTTAGGGTTAGGGTGAGGGTTAGGGTACGGCTTAGGGTACGGGTTCTGGGAGGGTTTCGGGTAGGGATTAGGGTATGGGTTAGGGTTACGGTTAGGGTTCGTGTTAGGGTTAGGGCTCGGTTTAGGGTGCGGGTTAGGATTAGGGTACTCGTTAGGGTTAGGGTAGCGGTTAGGGTTAGGGTACGCGTTAGGGTGAGGGTAGTTATTAAACCTATCACACTCTCTAGATACCCCTTAGCACGTAAAGGAATATTATTTGGGCGTCGAGCCATGGAGAAGAGTTTAGACACTAGGAGAAGATAAGGAACACACCCATTATCACGAAATCACATTAGGATTCTCTTTTTAACTTGTTCCTTAAAACACTAGTGCTTAGGAAATCTATTGGAGGCAGAAGCAGTCAAGGGTAGCTTAGGGTTAGGATTAGGGTTAGGGTGAGGGTTAGGGTACGGCTTAGGGTACGGGTTCGGGGAGGGGTTCGGGTAGGGCGTAGGGTATGGGTTAGGGTTAGGGTTAGGGCTAGTGTTAGGCTTAGGGCTCGGTTTAGGGTACGGGTTAGGATTAGGGTACGCGTTAGGGTTAGGGTAGGGGTTAGGGTTAGGGTACGCGTTAGGGTGAGGGTAGTTATTAAACCTATCCCCCTCTCTAGATACCCCTTAGCACGTAAAGGAATATTATTTGGGGGTCCAGCCATGGAGAAGAGTTTAGACACGAGGAGAAGATAAGGAACACACCCATTATCAAGAAATCACATTAGGATTCTCTTTTTAACCTGTTCCTTAAAACACTAGTGCTTAGGAAATCTATTGGAGGAAGAAGCAGTCAAGGGTAGCTTAGGGTTAGGGTTAGGGTTAGGGTGAGGGTTAGGGTATGGCTTAGGGTACGGGTTCGGGGAGGGGTTTGGGTAGGGCGTAGGGTATGGGTTAGGGTTAGTGTTAGGGTTAGTGTTACGGTTAGGGCTCGGTTTAGGGTACGGGTTAGGATTAGGGTACGTGTTAGGGTTAGGGTAGGGGTTATGGTTAGGGTACGCGTTTGGGTGGGGGTAGTTATTAAACCTATCACACTCTCTAGATACCCCTTAGCACGTAAAGGACTATTATTTGGGGGTCCAGCCATGGAGAACAGTTTAGACACGAGGAGAAGATAAGGAACACACCCATTATCAAGAAATCACAATGTGATTCTCTTTTTAAACTGTTCCTTAAAACACTAGTGCTTAGGAAATCTATTGGAGGCAGAAGCAGTCAAGGGTAGCTTAGGGTTAGGGTTAGGGTTAGGGTGAGGGTTAGGGTACGGCTTAGGGTACGGGTTCGGGGAGGAGTTCGGGTAGGCCGTAGGGTATGGGTTAGGGTTAGGGTTAGGGTTAGTGTTATGGTTAGGGCTCGGTTTAGGGTACGGGTTAGGATTAGGGTACGCGTTAGTGTTAGGGTAGTGGTTAGGGTTAGGGTACGCTTTAGGGTGAGGGTAGTTATTAAACCTATCCCACTCTCTAGATACCCCTTAGCACGTAAAGGAATATTATTTGTGGGTCCAGCCATGGAGAAGAATTTAGACACTAGGAGAAGATAAGGAACACACCCATTATCAAGAAATCACAATATGATTCTCTTTTTAAACTGTTCCTTAAAACACTAGTGCTTAGGAAATCTATTGGAGGCAGAAGCAGTCAAGGGTAGCTTAGGGTTAGGGTGAGGGTTAGGGTGAGGGTTAGGGTACGGCTTAGGGTACGGGTTCGGGGAGGGGTTCGGGTAGGGCGTAGGGTATGGGTTAGGGTTAGGGATAGGGCTAGTGTTAGGGTTAGGGCTCGGTTTAGGGTACGGGTTAGGATTAGGGTACGCGTTAGGGTTAGGGTAGGGGTTAGGGTTAGGGTACGCGATAGGGTGAGGTTAGTTATTAAGCCTATCCCACTCTCTAGATACCCCTTAGTACGTAAAGGAATATTATTTGGGGGTCCAGCCATGGAGAAGAGTTTAGACACTAGGAGAAGATAAGGAACACACCCATTATCAAGAAATCACATTAGGATTCTCTTTTTAACCTGTTCCTTAAAACACTAGTGCTTAGGAAATCTATTGGAGGCAGAAGCAGTCAAGGGTAGCTTAGGGTTAGGGTTAGGGTTAGGGTGAGGGTTAGGGTATGGCTTAGGGTACGGGTTCGGGGAGGGGTTCGGGTAGGGCGTAGGGTATGGGTTAGGGTTAGGGTTAGGGTTAGTGTTAGGGTTAGGGCTCGGTTTAGGGTACGGGTTAGGATTAAGGTACGCGTTAGGTTTAGGGTAGGGGTTATGGTTAGGGTACGCGTTAGGGTGGGGGTAGTTATTAAACCTATCACACTCTCTAGATAACCCTTAGCACGTAAAGGACTATTATTTGGGGGTCCAGCCATGGAGAAGAGTTTAGACACAAGGAAAAGATAAGGAACACACCCATTATCAAGAAATCACAATGTGATTCTCTTTTTAAACTGTTCCTTAAAACACTAGTGCTTAGGAAATCTATTGGAGGCAGAAGCAGTCAAGGGTAGCTTAGGGTTAGGGTTAGGTTTAGGGTGAGGGTTAGGGTACGGCTTAGGGTACGGGTTCGGGGAGGGGTTCAGGTAGGCCGTAGGGTATGGGTTAGGGTTAGGGTTAGGGTTAGTGTTAGGGTTAGGGCTCGGTTTAGGGTACGGGTTAGGATTAGGGTACGCGTTAGTGTTAGGGTAGTGGTTAGTGTTAGGGTACGCTTTAGGGTGAGGGTAGTTATTAAACCTATCCCACTCTCTAGATACCCCTTAGCACGTAAAGGAATATTATTTGGGGGTCCAGCCATGGAGAAGAATTTAGACACTAGGAGAAGATAAGGAACACACCCATTATCAAGAAATCACAATATGATTCTCTTTTTAAACTGTTCCTTAAAACACTAGTGCTTAGGAAATCTATTGGAGGCAGAAGCAGTCAAGGGTAGCTTAGGGTTAGGGTTAGGGTTAGGGTGAGGGTTAGGGTACGGCTTAGGGTACGGGTTCGGGGAGGGGTTCGGGTAGGGCGTAGGGTATGGGTTAGGGTTAGGGTTAGGGCTAGTGTTAGGGTTAGGGCTCGGTTTAGGGTACGGGTTAGGATTAGGGTACGCGTTAGGGTTCGGGTAGGGGTTAGGGTTAGGGTACGCGTTAGGGTGAGGGTAGTTATTAAACCTATCCCACTCTCTAGATACCCCTTAGCACGTAAAGGAATATTATTTGGGGGTCCAGCCATGGAGAAGAGTTTAGACACGAGGAGAAGATAAGGAACACACCCATTATCAAGAAATCACATTAGGATTCTCTTTTTAACCTGTTCCTTAAAACACTAGTGCTTAGGAAATCTATTGGAGGCAGAAGCCGTCAAGGGTAGCTTAGGGTTAGGGTTAGGGTTAGGGTGAGGGTTAGGGTACGGTTTAGGGTACGGGTTCAGGGAGGGGTTCGGGTAGGGCGTAGGGTATGGGTTAGGGTTAGGGTTAGAGTTAGTGTTAGGGTTAGGGCTCGGTTTAGGGTACGGGTTAGGATTAGGGTACGCGCTAGGGTTAGGGTAGGGGTTAGGGTTAGGGTACGCGTTAGGGTGAGGGTAGTTATTAAACCTATCCCACTCTCTAGATACCCCTTAGCACGTACAGGAATATTATTGGGGGTCCAGCCATGGAGAAGAGTTTAGACACTAGGAGAAGATAAGGAACACAGCCATTATCACGAAATCACATTAGGATTCTCTTTTTAACCTGTTCCTTAAAACACTAGTGCTTAGGAAATCTATTGGAGGCAGAAGCAGTCAAGGGTAGCTTAGGGTTAGGGTTAGGGTTAGGGTGAGGGTTAGGGTACGGCTTATGGTACGGGTTCGGGGAGGGGTTCGGGTAGGCCGTAGGGTATGGGTTAGGGTTAGGGTTAGGGTTAGTGTTAGGGTTAGGGCTCGGTTTAGGGTACGGGTTAGGATTAGGGTACGCGTTAGTGTTAGGGTAGTGGTTAGGGTTAGGGTACGCGTTAGGGTTTGGGTAGTTATTAAACCTATCCCACTCTCTAGATACCCCTTAGCACGTAAAGGAATATTATTTGGGGGTCCAGCCATGGAGAAGAGTTTAGACACGAGGAGAAGATAAGGAACACACCCATTATCAAGAAATCACATTAGGATTCTCTTTTTAACCTGTTCCTTAAAACACTAGTGCTTAGGAAATCTATTGGAGGCAGAAGCCGTCAAGGGTAGCTTAGGGTTAGGGTTAGGGTTAGGGTGAGGGTTAGGGTATGGCTTAGGGTACGGGTTCGGGGAGGGGTTCGGGTAGGGCGTAGGGTATGGGTTAGGGTTAGGGTTAGAGTTAGTGTTAGGGTTAGGGCTCGGTTTAGGGTACGGGTTAGGATTAGGGTACGCACTAGGGTTAGGGTAGGGGTTATGGTTAGGGTACGCGTTAGGGTGAGGGTAGTTATTAAACCTATCACACTCTCTAGATACCCCTTAACACATAAAGGAATATTATTGGGGGGTCCAGCCATGGAGAAGAGTTTAGACACGAGGAGAAGACAAGGAACACACCCATTATCAAGAAATCACATTAGGATTCTCTTTTTAACATGTTCCTTAAAACACTAGTGCTTAGGAAATCTAATGCAGGCAGAAGCCGTCAAGGGTAGCTTAGGGTTAGGGTTAGGGTTAGGGTGAGGGTTAGGGTACGGCTTAGGGTACGGGTTCGGGGAGGTGTTCGGGTAGGGCGTAGGGTATGGGTTAGGGTTAGGGTTAGGGCTAGTGTTAGGTTTAGGGCTCGGTTTAGAGTACGGGTTAGGATTAGGGTACGCGTTAGGGTTAGGGTAGGGGTTAGGGTTAGTGTACGCGGTAGGGTGAGGGTAGTTATTAAACCTATCCCACTCTCTAGATACCCCTTAGCACGTAAAGGAATATTATTTGGGGCTCTAGCCATGGAGAAGGGTTTAGACACTAGGAGAAAATAAGGAACACACCCATTATCAAGAAATCACAATATGATTCTCTTTTTAAACTGTTCCTTAAAACACTAGTGGTTAGGAAATCTATTGGAGGCAGAAGCAGACAAGGGTAGCTTAGGGTTAGGGTTAGGGTTAGGGTGAGGGTTAGGGTACGGCTTAGGGTATGGGTTCGGGTAGGGGTTCGGGTAGGGCGTAGGGTATGTGTTAGGGTTAGGGTTAGGGCTAGTGTTAGGGTTAGGGCTCGGTTTAGGGTACGGGTTAGGATTAGGGTACGCGTTAGGGTTCGGGTAGGGGTTAGGGTTAGGGTACGCGTTAGTGTGAGGGTAGTTATTAAACCTATCCCACTCTCTAGATACCCCTTAGCACGTAAAGGAATATTATTTGGGAGTCCAGCCATGGAGAAGAGTTTAGACACGAGGAGAAGATAAGGAACACACCCATTATCAAGAAATCACATTAGGATTCTCTTTTTAACCTCTTCCTTAAAACACTAGTGCTTAGGAAATCTATTGGAGGCAGAAGCCGTCAAGGGTAGCTTAGGGTTAGGGTTAGGGTTAGGGTGAGGGTTAGGGTACGGTTTAGGGTACGGGTTCAGGGAGGGGTTCGGGTAGGGTGTAGGGTATGGGTTAGGGTTAGGGTTAGAGTTAGTGTTAGGGTTAGGGCTCGGTTTAGGGTACGGGTTAGGATTAGGGTACGCGCTAGGGTTAGGGTAGGGGTTATGGTTAGGGTACGCGTTAGGGTGAGGGTAGTTATTAAACCTATCACACTCTCTAGATACCCCTTAGCACATAAAGGAATATTATTGGGGGGTCCAGCCATGGAGAAGAGTTTAGACACGAGGAGAAGACAAGGAACACACCCATTATCAAGAAATCACATTAGGATTCTCTTTTTAACATGTTCCTTAAAACACTAGTGCTTAGGAAATCTATTGGAGGCAGAAGCAGTCAAGGGTAGCTTAGGGTTAGGGTTAGGGTTAGGGTGAGGGTTAGGGTACGGCTTAGGGTACGGGTTCGGGGAGGTGTTCGGGTAGGGCGTAGGGTATGGGTTAGGGTTAGGGTTAGGGCTAGTGTTAGGTTTAGGGCTCGGTTTAGGGTACGGGTTAGGATTAGGGTACGCGTTAGGGTTAGGGTAGGGGTTAGGGTTAGTGTACGCGTTAGGGTGAGAGTAGTTATTAAACCTATCCCACTCTCTAGATACCCCTTAGCACGTACAGGAATATTATTGGGGGTCCAGCCATGGAGAAGAGTTTAGACACTAGGAGAAGATAAGGAACACACCCATTATCACGAAATCACATTAGGATTCTCTTTTTAACCTGTTCCTTAAAACACTAGTGCTTAGGAAATCTATTGGAGGCAGAAGCAGTCAAGGGTAGCTTAGGGTTAGGGTTAGGGTTAGGGTGAGGGTTAGGGTATGGCTTAGGGTACGGGTTCGGGGAGGGGTTCGGGTAGGGCGTAGGGTATGGGTTAGGGTTAGGGTTAGGGTTAGTGTTAGGTTTAGGGCTCGGTTTAGGGTACGGTTTAGGATTAGGGTACGCGTTAGGGTTAGGGCAGGGGTTAGGGTTAGGGTACGCGTTAGGGTGGGGGTAGTTATTAAACCTATCACACTCTCTAGATACCCCTTAGCACGTAAAGGAATATTATTTGGGGGTCCAGCCATGGAGAAGAGTTTAGACACGAGGAGAAGATAAGGAACACACCCATTATCAAGAAATCACATTAGGATTCTCTTTTTAACCTGTTCCTTAAAACACTAGTGCTTAGGAAATCTATTGGAGGCAGAAGCAGTCAAGGGTAGCTTAGGGTTAGGGTTAGGGTTAGGGTGAGGGTTAGGGTACGGCTTAGGGTACTGGTTCGGGGAGGGGTTCGGGTAGGGTGTAGGGTATGGGTTAGGGTTAGGGTTAGGGCTAGTGTTAGGGTTAGGGCTCGGTTTAGGGTACGGGTTAGGATTAGGGTACGCGTTAGGGTTAGGGTAGGGGTTAGGGTTAGGGTACGCGTTAGGGTGAGGGTAGTCATTAAACCTATCCCACTCTCTAGATACCCCTTAGCACGTAAAGGAATATTATTTGGGGGTCCAGCCATGGAGAAGGGTTTAGACACTAGGAGAAGATAAGGAACACACCCATTATCAAGAAATCACAATATGATTCTCTTTTTAAACTGTTCCTTAAAACACTAGTGGTTAGGAAATCTATTGGAGGCAGAAGGAGTCAAGGGTAGCTTAGGGTTAGGGTTAGGGTTAGGGTGAGGGTTAGGGTACGGCTTAGGGTACGGGTTCGGGGAGGGTTTCGGGTAGGGCGTAGGGTATGGGTTAGGGTTAGGGTTAGGGTCAGTGTTAGGGTTAGGGCTCGGTTTAGGGTACGGGTTAGGATTAGGGTACTCGATAGGGTTAGGGTAGCGGTTAGGGTTAGGGTACGCGTTAGGGTGAGGGTAGTTATTAAACCTATCCCACTCTCTAGATACCCCTTAGCACGTAAAGGAATATTATTTGGGGGTCCAGCCATGGAGAAGGGTTTAGACACGAGGAGAAGATAAGGAACACACCCATTATCAAGAAATCACATTAGGATTCTCTTTTTAACCTGTTCCTTAAAACACTAGTGCTTAGGAAATCTATTGGAGGCAGAAGCCGTCAAGGGTAGCTTAGGGTTAGGGTTAGGGTTAGGGTGAGGGTTAGGGTACGGTTTAGGGTACGGGTTCAGGGAGGGGTTCGGGTAGGGCGTAGGGTATGGGTTAGGGTTAGGGTTAGAGTTAGTGTTAGGGTTAGGGCTCGGTTTAGGGTAGGGGTTAGGATTAGGGTACGCGCTTGGGTTAGGGTAGGGGTTAGGGTTAGGGTATGCGTTAGGGTGAGGGTAGTTATTAAACCTATCACACTCTCTAGATACCCCTTAGCACATAAAGGAATATTATTTGGGGGTCCAGCCATGGAGAAGTGTTTAGACACGAGGAGAAGATAAGGAACACACCCATTATCAAGAAATCACATTAGGATTCTCTTTTTAACATGTTCCTTAAAACACTAGTGCTTAGGAAATCTATTGGAGGCAGAAGCCGTCAAGGGTAGCTTAGGGTTAGGGTTAGGGTTAGGGTGAGGGTTAGGGTACGGCTTAGGGTACGGGTTCGGGGAGGGGTTCGGGTAGGGCGTAGGGTATGGGTTAGGGTTAGGGTTAGGGCTAGTGTTAGGGTTAGGGCTCGGTTTAGGGTACAGGTTAGGATTAGGGTACGCGTTAGGGTTAGGGTAGGGGTTAGGGTTAGGGTACGCGTTAGGGTGGGGGTAGTTATTAAACCTATCCCACTCTCTAGATACCCCTTAGCACGTAAAGGAATATTATTTGGGGGTCCAGCCATGGAGAAGAATTTAGACACTAGGAGAAGATAAGGAACACACCCATTATCAAGAAATCACAATATGATTCTCTTTTTAAACTGTTCCTTAAAACACTAGTGCTTAGGAAATCTATTGGAGGCAGAAGCAGTCAAGGGTAGCTTAGGGTTAGGGTTAGGGTTAGGGTGAGGGTTAGGGTACGGCTTAGGGTATGGGTTCGGGGATGGGTTCGGGTAGGGCGTAGGGTATGGGTTAGGGTTAGGGTTAGGGTTAGTGTTAGGGTTAGGGCTCGGTTTAGGGTACGGGTTAGGATTAGGATACGCGTTAGTGTTAGGGTAGTGGTTAGGGTTAGGGTACGCTTTAGGGTGAGGGTAGTTATTAAAACTATCCCACTCTCTAGATACCCCTTAGCACGTAAAGGAATATTATTTGGGGGTCCAGCCATGGAGAAGAATTTAGACACTAGGAGAAGATAAGGAACACACCCATTATCAAGAAATCACAATATGATTCTCTTTTTAAACTGTTCCTTAAAACACTAGTGCTTAGGAAATCTATTGGAGGCAGAAGCAGTCAAGGGTAGCTTAGGGTTAGGGTTAGGGTTAGGGTGAGGGTTAGGGTACGGCTTACGATACGGGTTCGGGGAGGGGTTCGGGTAGGGTGTAGGGTATGGGTTAGGGTTAGGGTTAGGGCTAGTGTTAGGGTTAGGGCTCGGTTTAGGGTACGGGTTAGGATTAGGGTATGCGTTAGGGTTAGGGTAGGGGTTAGGGTTAGGATACGCGTTAGGGTGAGGGTAGTTATTAAACCTATCCCACTCTCTAGATACCCCTTAGCACGTAAAGGAATATTATTTGGGGGTCCAGCCATGGAGAAGAGTTTAGACACGAGGAGAAGATAAGGAACACACCCATTATCAAGAAATCACATTAGGATTCTCTTTTAAACCTGTTCCTTAAATCACTAGTGCTTAGGAAATCTATTGGAGGCAGAAGCCGTCAAGGGTAGCTTAGGGTTAGGGTTAGGGTTAGGGTGAGGGTTAGGGTACGGCTTAGGGTACGGGTTCCGGGAGGGGTTCGGGTAGGGCGTAGGGTATGGGTTACAGTTAGGGTTAGGGTTAGTGTTAGGGTTAGGGCTCGGTTTAGGGTACGGGTTAGGATTAGGGTACGCGTTAGTGTTAGGGTAGGGGTTAGGGTTAGGGTACGCTTTAGGGTGAGGGTAGTTATTAAACCTATCCCACTCTGTAGATACCCCTTAGCACGTAAAGGAATATTATTTGGGGGTCCAGCCATGGAGAAGGGTTTAGACACTAGGAGAAGATAAGGAACACACCCATTATCATGAAATCACAATATGATTCTCTTTTTAAACTGTTCCTTAAAACACTAGTGGTTAGGAAAGCTATTGGAGGCAGAAGCAGTCAAGGGTAGCTTAGGGTTAGGGTTAGGGTTAGGGTGAGGGTTAGGGTACGGCTTAGGGTACGGGTTCGGGGAGGGTTTCGGGTAGGGCGTAGGGTATGGGTTAGGGTTAGGGTTAGGGTTAGTGTTAGAGTTAGGGCTCGGTTTAGGGTACGTGTTAGATTAGGGTACTCGTTAGGGTTTGGGTAGCGGTTAGGGTTAGGGTACGCGTTAGGGTGAGGGTAGTCATTAAACCTATCACACTCTCTAGATACCCCTTAGCACGTAAAGGAATATTATTTGGGGGTCCAGCCATGGAGATGAGTTTAGACACTAGGAGAAGATAAGGAACACACCCATTATCACGAAATCACATTAGGATTCTCTTTTTAACCTGTTCCTTAAAACACTAGTGCTTAGGAAATCTATTGGAGGCAGAAGCAGTCAAGGGTAGATTAGGGTTAGGGTTAGGGTTAGGGTGAGGGTTAGGGTACGGCTTAGGGTACGGGTTCGGGGAGGGGTTCGGGTAGGGCGTAGGGTATGGTTTAGGGTTAGGGTTAGGGCTAGTGTTAGGGTTAGGGCTCGGTTTAGGGTACGGGTTAGGACTAGGGTACACGTTAGGGTTCGGGTAGGGGTTAGGGTTAGGGTACGCGTTAGGGTGAGGGTAGTTATTAAACCTATCCCACTCTCTAGATACCCCTTAGCACGTAAAGGAATATTATTTGGGGGTCCAGCCATGGAGAAGAGTTTAGACACGAGGAGAAGATAAGGAACACACACATTATCAAGAAATCACATTAGGATTCTCTTTTTAACCTGTTCCTTAAAACACTAGTGCTTAGGAAATCTATTGGAGGCAGAAGCCGTCAAGGGTAGCTTAGGGTTAGGGTTAGGGTTAGGGTGAGGGTTAGGGTACGGTTTAGGGTACGGGTTCAGGGAGGGGTTCGGGTAGGGCGTAGGGTATGGGTTAGGGTTAGGGTTAGAGTTAGTGTTAGGGTTAGGGCTCGGTTTAGGGTAGGGGTTAGGATTAGGGTACGCGCTTGGGTTAGGGTAGGGGTTAGGGTTAGGGTATGCGTTAGGGTGAGGGTAGTTATTAAACCTATCGCACTCTCTAGATACCCCTTAGCACATAAAGGAATATTATTTGGGGGTCCAGCCATGGAGAAGAGTTTAGACACGAGGAGAAGATAAGGAACACACCCATTATCAAGAAATCACATTAGGATTCTCTTTTTAACATGTTCCTTAAAACACTAGTGCTTAGGAAATCTATTGGAGGCAGAAGCCGTCAAGGGTAGCTTAGGGTTAGGGTTAGGGTTAGGGTGAGGGTTAGGGTACGGCTTAGGGTACGGGTTCGGGGAGGGGTTCGGGTAGGGCGTAGGGTATGGGTTAGGGTTAGGGTTAGGGCTAGTGTTAGGGTTAGGGCTCGGTTTAGGGTACAGGTTAGGATTAGGGTACGCGTTAGGGTTAGGGTAGGGGTTAGGGTTAGGGTACGCGTTAGGGTGGGGGTAGTTATTAAACCTATCCCACTCTCTAGATACCCCTTAGCACGTAAAGGAATATTATTTGGGGGTCCAGCCATGGAGAAGAATTTAGACACTAGGAGAAGATAAGGAACACACCCATTATCAAGAAATCACAATATGATTCTCTTTTTAAACTGTTCCTTAAAACACTAGTGCTTAGGAAATCTATTGGAGGCAGAAGCAGTCAAGGGTAGCTTAGGGTTAGGGTTAGGGTTAGGGTGAGGGTTAGGGTACGGCTTAGGGTATGGGTTCGGGGATGGGTTCGGGTAGGGCGTAGGGTATGGGTTAGGGTTAGGGTTAGGGTTAGTGTTAGGGTTAGGGCTCGGTTTAGGGTACGGGTTAGGATTAGGATACGCGTTAGTGTTAGGGTAGTGGTTAGGGTTAGGGTACGCTTTAGGGTGAGGGTAGTTATTAAAACTATCCCACTCTCTAGATACCCCTTAGCACGTAAAGGAATATTATTTGGGGGTCCAGCCATGGAGAAGAATTTAGACACTAGGAGAAGATAAGGAAAACACCCATTATCAAGAAATCACAATATGATTCTCTTTTTAAACTGTTCCTTAAAACACTAGTGCTTAGGAAATCTATTGGAGGCAGAAGCAGTCAGGGGTAGCTTAGGGTTAGGGTTAGGGTTAGGGTGAGGGTTAGGGTACGGCTTACGATACGGGTTCGGGGAGGGGTTCGGGTAGGGTGTAGGGTATGGGTTAGGGTTAGGGTTAGGGCTAGTGTTAGGGTTAGGGCTCGGTTTAGGGTACGGGTTAGGATTAGGGTATGCGTTAGGGTTAGGGTAGGGGTTAGGGTTAGGATACGCGTTAGGGTGAGGGTAGTTATTAAACCTATCCCACTCTCTAGATACCCCTTAGCACGTAAAGGAATATTATTTGGGGGTCCAGCCATGGAGAAGAGTTTAGACACGAGGAGAAGATAAGGAACACACCCATTATCAAGAAATCACATTAGGATTCTCTTTTAAACCTGTTCCTTAAATCACTAGTGCTTAGGAAATCTATTGGAGGCAGAAGCCGTCAAGGGTAGCTTAGGGTTAGGGTTAGGGTTAGGGTGAGGGTTAGGGTACGGCTTACGATACGGGTTCGGGGAGGGGTTCGGGTAGGGCGTAGGGTATGGGTTAGGGTTAGGTTTAGGGCTAGTGTTAGGTTTAGGGCTCGGTTTAGGGTACGGGTTAGGATTAGGGTATGCGTTAGGGTTAGGGTAGGGGTTAGGCTTAGGATACGCGTTAGGGTGAGGGTAGTTATTAAACCTATCCCACTCTCTAGATACCCCTTAGCACGTAAAGGAATATTATTTGGGGGTCCAGCCATGGAGAAGAGTTTAGACACGAGGAGAAGATAAGGAAAACACCCATTATCAAGAAATCACATTAGGATTCTCTTTTAAACCTGTTCCTTAAATCACTAGAGCTTAGGAAATCTATTGGAGGCAGAAGCCGTCAAGGGTAGCTTAGGGTTAGGGTTAGGGTTAGGGTGAGGGTTAGGGTACGGCTTAAGGTTCGGGTTCGGGGAGGGGTTCGGGTAGGGCGTAGGGTATGGGTTAGAGTTAGGGTTAGGGTTAGTGTTAGGGTTAGGGCTCGGTTTAGGGTACGGGTTAGGATTAGGGTACGCGTTAGTGTTAGGGTAGGGGTTAGGGTTAGGGTACGCTTTAGGGTGAGGGTAGTTATTGAACCTATCCCACCCTCTAGATACCCCTTAGCACGTAAAGGAATATTATTTGGGGGTCCAGCCATGGAGAAGTGTTTAGACACTAGGAGAAGATAAGGAACACACCCATTATCATGAAATCACAATATGATTCTCTTTTTAAACTGTTCCTTAAAACACTAGTGGTTAGGAAAGCTATTGGAGGCAGAAGCAGTCAAGGGTAGCTTAGTGTTAGGGTTAGGGTTAGGGTGAGGGTTAGGGTACGGCTTAGGGTACGGGTTCGGGGAGGGTTTCGGGTAGGGCGTAGGGTATGGGTTAGGGTTAGGGTTAGGGTTAGTGTTAGAGTTAGGGCTCGGTTTAGGGTACGTGTTAGGATTAGGGTACTCGTTAGGGTTAGGGTAGCGGTTAGGGTTAGGGTACGCGTTAGGGTGAGGGTAGTTATTAAACCTATCCCACTCTCTAGATACCCCTTAGCACGTAAAGGAATATTATTTGGGGGTCCAGCCATGGAGAAGAGTTTAGACACGAGGAGAAGATAAGGAACACACCCATTATCAAGAAATCACATTAGGATTCTCTTTTTAACCTGTTCCTTAAAACACTAGTGCTTAGGAAATCTATTGGAGGCAGAAGCCGTCAAGGGTAGCTTAGGGTTAGGGTTAGGGTTAGGGTGAGGGTTAGGGTACGGTTTAGGGTACGGGTTCAGGGAGGGTTTCGGGTAGGGCGTAGGGTATGGGTTAGGGTTAGGGTTAGAGTTAGTGTTAGGGTTAGGGCTCGGTTTAGGGTACGGGTTAGGATTAGGGTACACGCTAGGGTTAGGGTAGGGGTTAGGGTTAGGGTACGCGTTAGGGTGAGGGTAGTTATTAAACCTATCACACTCTCTAGATACCCCTTAGCACATAAAGGAATATTATTTGGGGGTCCAGCCATGGAGAAGAGTTTAGACACGAGGAGAAGATAAGGAACACACCCATTATCAAGAAATCACATTAGGATACTCTTTTTAACCTGTTCCTTAAAACACTAGTGCTTAGGAAATCTATTGGAGGCAGAAGCAGTCAAGGGTAGCTTAGGGTTAGGGTTAGGGTTAGGGTGAGGGTTAGGGTACGGCTTAGGGTACGGGTTCGGGGAGGGGTTCGGGTAGGCCGTAGGGTATGGGTTAGGGTTAGGGTTAGGGTTAGTGTTAGGGTTAGGGCTCGGTTTATGGTACGGGTTAGGATTAGGGTACGCGTTAGTGTTAGGGTAGTGGTTAGGGTTAGGGTACGCTTTAGGGTGAGGGTAGTTATTAAACCTATCCCACTCTCTAGATACCCCTTAGCACGTAAAGGAATATTATTTGGGGGTCCAGCCATGGAGAAGGGGTTAGACACTAGGAGAAGATAAGGAACACACCCATTATCAAGAAATCACAATATGATTCTCTTTTTAAACTGTTCCTTAAAACACTAGTGGTTAGGAAATCTATTGGAGGCAGAAGCAGACAAGGGTAGCTTAGGGTTAGGGTTAGGGTTAGGGTGAGGGTTAGGGTACGGCTTAGGGTACGGGTTCAGGGAGGGGTTCGGGTAGGGCGTAGGGTATGGGTTAGGGTTAGGGTTAGAGTTAGTGTTAGGGTTAGGGCTCGGTTTAGGGTACGGGTTAGGATTAGGGTACGCGCTAGGGTTAGGGTAGGGGTTATGGTTAGGGTACGCGTTAGGGTGAGGGTAGTTATTAAACCTATCACACTCTCTAGATACCCCTTAGCACATAAAGGAATATTATTGGGGGGTCCAGCCATGGAGAAGAGTTTAGACACGAGGAGAAGACAAGGAACACACCCATTATCAAGAAATCACATTAGGATTCTCTTTTTAACATGTTCCTTAAAACACTAGTGCTTAGGAAATCTATTGGAGGCAGAAGCCGTCAAGGGTAGCTTAGGGTTAGGGTTAGGGTTAGGGTGAGGGTTAGGGTACGGCTTAGGGTACGGGTTTGGGGAGGTGTTCGGGTAGGGCGTAGGGTATGGGTTAGGGTTAGGGTTAGGGTTAGTGTTAGGTTTAGGGCTCGGTTTAGGGTACGGTTTAGGATTAGGGTACGCGTTAGGGTTAGGGCAGGGGTTAGGGTTAGGGTACGCGTTAGGTTGGGGGTAGTTATTAAACCTATCACACTCTCTAGATACCCCTTAGCACGTAAAGGAATATTATTTGGGGGTCCAGCCATGGAGAAGAGTTTAGACACGAGGAGAAGATAAGGAACACACCCATTATCAAGAAATCACATTAGGATTCTCTTTTTAACCTGTTCCTTAAAACACTAGTGCTTAGGAAATCTATTGGAGGCAGAAGCAGTCAAGGGTAGCTTAGGGTTAGGGTTAGGGTTAGGGTGAGGGTTAGGGTACGGCTTAGGGTACGGGTTCGGGGAGGGGTTCGGGTAGGGCGTAGGGTATGGGTTAGGGTTAGGGTTAGGGCTAGTGTTAGGGTTAGGGCTCGGTTTAGGGTACGGGTTAGGATTAGGGTACGCGTTAGGGTTAGGGTAGGGGTTAGGGTTAGGGTATGCGTTAGGGTGAGGGTAGTCATTAAACCTATCCCACTCTCTAGATACCCCTTAGCACGTAAAGGAATATTATTTGGGGGTCCAGCCATGGAGAAGGGTTTAGACACTAGGAGAAGATAAGGAACACACCCATTATCAAGAAATCACAATATGATTCTCTTTTTAAACTGTTCCTTAAAACACTAGTGGTTAGGAAAACTATTGGAGGCAGAAGCAGTCAAGGGTAGCTTAGGGTTAGGGTTAGGGTTAGGGTGAGGGTTAGGGTACGGCTTAGGTTACGGGTTCAGGGAGGGTTTCGGGTAGAGCGTAGGGTATGTGTTAGGGTTAGGGTTAGGGTTAGTGTTAGGGTTAGGGCTCGGTTTAGGGTACGGGTTAGGATTAGGGTACTCCATAGGGTTAGGGTAGCGGTTAGGGTTAGGGTATGCGTTAGGGTGAGGGTAGTTATTAAACCTATCCCACTCTCTAGATACCCCTTAGCACGTAAAGGAATATTATTTGGGGGTCCAGCCATGGAGAAGAGTTTAGACACGAGGAGAAGATAAGGAACACACCCATTATCAAGAAATCACATTAGGATTCTCTTTTTAACCTGTTCCTTAAAACACTAGTGCTTAGGAAATCTATTGGAGGCAGAAGCCGTCAAGGGTAGCTTAGGGTTAGGGTTAGGGTTAGGGTGAGGGTTAGGGTACGGTTTAGGGTACGGGTTCAGGGAGGGGTTCGGGTAGGGCGTAGGGTATGGGTTAGGGTTAGGGTTAGAGTTAGTGTTAGGGTTAGGGCTCGGTTTAGGGTAGGGGTTAGGATTAGGGTACGCGCTAGGTTTAGGGTAGGGGTTAGGGTTAGGGTACGCGTTAGGGTGAGGGTAGTTATTAAACCTATCACACTCTCTAGATACCCCTTAGCACATAAAGGAATATTATTTGGGGGTCCAGCCATGGAGAAGAGTTTAGACACGAGGAGAAGATAAGGAACACACCCATTATCAAGAAATCACATTAGGATTCTCTTTTTAACATGTTCCTTAAAACTCTAGTGCTTAGGAAATCTATTGGAGGCAGAAGCCATCAAGGGTAGATTAGGGTTAGGGTTAGGGTTAGGGTGAGGGTTAGGGTACGGATTAGGGTACGGATTCGGGGAGGGGTTCGGGTAGGGCGTAGGGTATGGGTTAGGTTTAGGGTTAGGGCTAGTGTTAGGGTTAGGGCTCGGTTTAGGGTACAGGTTAGGATTAGGGTATGCATTAGGGTTAGGGTAGGGGTTAGGGTTAGGGTACGCGTTAGGGTGGGGGTAGTTATTAAACCTATCCCACTCTCTAGATACCCCTTAGCACGTAAAGGAATATTATTTGGGGGTCCAGCCATGGAGAAGAGTTTAGACACTAGGAGAAGATAAGGAACACACCCATTATCAAGAAATCACATTAGGATTCTCTTTTAAACCTGTTCCTTAAATCACTAGTGCTTAGGAAATCTATTGGAGGCAGAAGCCGTCAAGGGTAGCTTAGGGTTAGGGTTAGGGTTAGGGTGAGGGTTAGGGTACGGCTTAGGGTACGGGTTCGGGGAGGGGTTCGGGTAGGGCGTAGGGTATGGGTTAGAGTTAGGGTTAGGGTTAGTGTTAGGGTTAGGGCTCGGTTTAGGGTACGGGTTAGGATTAGGGTACGCGTTAGTGTTAGGGTAGGGGTTAGGGTTAGGGTACGCTTTAGGGTGAGGGTAGTTATTAAACCTATCCCACTCTCTAGATACCCCTTAGCACGTAAAGGAATATTATTTGGGGGTCCAGCCATGGAGAAGGGTTTAGACACTAGGAGAAGATAAGGAACACACCCATTATCATGAAATCACAATATGATTCTCTTTTTAAACTGTTCCTTAAAACACTAGTGGTTAAGAAAGCTATTGGAGGCAGAAGCAGTCAAGGGTAGCTTAGGGTTAGGGTTAGGGTTAGGGTGAGTGTTAGGGTACGGCTTAGGGTACGGGTTCGGGGAGGGTTTCGGGTAGGGCGTAGGGTATGGGTTAGGGTTAGGGTTAGGGTTAGTGTTAGAGTTAGGGCTCGGTTTAGGGTACGTGTTAGGATTAGGGTACTCGTTAGGGTTAGGGTAGCGGTTAGGGTTAGGGTACGCGTTAGGGTGAGGGTAGTTATTAAACCTATCACACTCTCTAGATACCCCTTAGCACGTAAAGGAATATTATTTGGGGGTCCAGCCATGGAGAAGAGTTTAGACACTAGGAGAAGATAAGGAACACACCCATTATCACGAAATCACATTAGGATTCTCTTTTTAACCTGTTCCTTAAAACACTAGTGCTTAGGAAATCTATTGGATGCAGAAGCAGTCAAGGGTAGATTAGGGTTAGGGTTAGGGTTAGGGTGAGGGTTAGGGTACGGCTTAGGGTACGGGTTCGGGGAAGGGTTCGGGTAGGGCGTAGGGTATGGTTTAGGGTTAGGGTTAGGGCTAGTGTTAGGGTTAGGGCTCGGTTTAGGGTACGGGTTAGGACTAGGGTACACGTTAGGGTTCGGGTAGGGGTTAGGGTTAGGGTACGCGTTAGGGTGAGGGTAGTTATTAAACCTATCCCACTCTCTAGATACCCCTTAGCACGTAAAGGAATATTATTTGGGGGTCCAGCCATGGAGAAGAGTTTAGACACGAGGAGAAGATAAGGAACACACCCATTATCAAGAAATCACATTAGGATTCTCTTTTTAACCTCTTCCTGAAAACACTAGTGCTTAGGAAATCTATTGGAGGCAGAAGCCGTCAAGGGTAGCTTAGGGTTAGGGTTAGGGTTAGGGTGAGGGTTAGGTTACGGTTTAGGGTACGGGTTCAGGGAGGGTTTCGGGTAGGGCGAAGGGTATGGGTTAGGGTTAGGGTTAGAGTTAGTGTTAGGGTTAGGGCTCGGTTTAGGGTACGGGTTAGGATTAGGGTACGCGCTAGGGTTAGGGTAGGGGTTAGGGTTAGGGTACGCGTTAGGGTGAGGGTAGTTATTAAACCTATCACACTCTCTAGATACCCCTTAGCACATAAAGGAATATTATTTGGGGGTCCAGCCATGGAGAAGAGTTTAGACACGAGGAGAAGATAAGGAACACACCCATTATCAAGAAATCACATTAGGATTCTCTTTTTAACATGTTCCTTAAAACACTAGTGCTTAGGAAATCTATTGGAGGCAGAAGCCGTCAAGGGTAGCTTAGGGTTAGGGTTAGGGTTAGGGTGAGGGTTAGGGTACGGCTTAGGGTACGGGTTCGGGGAGGGGTTCGGGTAGGCCGTAGGGTATGGGTTAGGGTTAGGGTTAGGGTTAGTGTTAGGGTTAGGGCTCGGTTTAGGGTACGGGTTAGGATTAGGGTACGCGTTAGTGTTAGGGTAGTGGTTAGGGTTAGGGTACGCTTTAGGGTGAGGGTAGTTATTAAACCTATCCCACTCTCTAGATACCCCTTAGCACGTAAAGTAATATTATTTGGGGGTGCAGCCATGGAGAAGGGTTTAGACACTAGGAGAAGATAAGGAACACACCCATTATCAAGAAATCACAATATGATTCTCTTTTTAAACTGTTCCTTAAAACACTAGTGGTTAGGAAATCTATTGGAGGCAGAAGCAGACAAGGGTAGCTTAGGGTTAGGGTTAGGGTTAGGGTGAGGGTTAGCGTATGGCTTAGGGTATGGGTTCGGGGAGGGGTTCGGGTAGGGCGTAGGGTATGGGTTAGGTTTAGGGTTAGGGCTAGTGTTAGGGTTAGGGCTCGGTTTAGGGTACGGGTTAGGATTAGGGTACGCGTTAGGGTTCGGGTAGGGGTTAGGGTTAGGGTACGCGTTAGTGTGAGGGTAGTTATTAAACCTATCCCACTCTCTAGATACCCCTTAGCACGTAAAGGAATATTATTTGGGAGTCCAGCCATGGAGAAGAGTTTAGACACGAGGAGAAGATAAGGAACACACCCATTATCAAGAAATCACATTAGGATTCTCTTTTTAACCTCTTCCTTAAAACACTAGTGCTTAGGAAATCTATTGGAGGCAGAAGCCGTCAAGGGTAGCTTAGGGTTAGGGTTAGGGTTAGGGTGAGGGTTAGGGTACGGTTTAGGGTACGGGTTCAGGGAGGGGTTCGGGTAGGGCGTAGGGTATGGGTTAGGGTTAGGGTTAGAGTTAGTGTTAGGGTTAGGGCTCGGTTTAGGGTACGGGTTAGGATTAGGGTACGCGCTAGGGTTAGGGTAGGGGTTATGGTTAGGGTACGCGTTAGGGTGAGGGTAGTTATTAAACCTATCACACTCTCTAGATACCCCTTAGCACATAAAGGAATATTATTGGGGGGTCCAGCCATGGAGAAGAGTTTAGACACGAGGAGAAGACAAGGAACACACCCATTATTAAGAAATCACATTAGGATTCTCTTTTTAACATGTTCCTTAAAACACTAGTGCTTAGGAAATCTATTGGAGGCAGAAGCAGTCAAGGGTAGCTTAGGGTTAGGGTTAGGGTTAGGGTGAGGGTTAGGGTATGGCTTAGGGTACGGGTTCGGGGAGGGGTTCGGGTAGGGCGTAGGGTATGGGTTAGTGTTAGGGTTAGGGTTAGTGTTAGGGTTAGGGCTCGGTTTAGGGTACGGGTTAGGATTAGGGTACGCGTTAGTGTTAGGGTAGTGGTTAGGGTTAGGGTACGCTTTAGGGTGAGGGTAGTTATTAAACCTATCCCACTCTCTAGATACCCCTTAGCACGTAAAGGAATATTATTTGGGGGTCCAGCCATGGAGAAGGGTTTAGACACTAGGAGAAGATAAGGAACACACCCATTATCAAGAAATCACAATATGATTCTCTTTTTAAACTGTTCTTTAAAACACTACTGGTTAGGAAATCTATTGGAGGCAGAAGCAGACAAGGGTAGCTTAGGGTTAGGGTTAGGGTTAGGGTGAGGGTTAGGGTATGGCTTAGGGTATGGGTTCGGGGAGTGGTTCGGGTAGGGCGTAGGGTATGGGTTAGGGTTAGGGTTAGGGCTAGTGTTAGGGTTAGGGCTCGGTTTAGGGTACGGGTTAGGATTAGGGTACGCGTTAGGGTTCTGGTAGGGGTTAGGGTTAGGGTACGCGTTAGGGTGAGGGTAGTTATTAAACCTATCACACTCTCTAGATACCCCTTAGCACATAAAGGAATATTATTGGGGGGTCCAGCCATGGAGAAGAGTTTAGACACGAGGAGAAGACAAGGAACACACCCATTATCAAGAAATCACATTAGGATTCTCTTTTTAACATGTTCCTTAAAACACTAGTGCTTAGGAAATCTATTGGAGGCAGAAGCCGTCAAGGGTAACTTAGGGTTAGGGTTAGGGTTAGGGTGAGGGTTAGGGTACGGCTTGGGGTACGGGTTCGGGGAGGTGTTCGGGTAGGGCGTAGGGTATGGGTTAGGGTTAGGGTTAGGGCTAGTGTTAGGGTTAGGGCTCGGTTTAGGGTACGGGTTAGGATTAGGGTACGCGTTAGGGTTAGGGCAGGGGTTAGGGTTAGGGTACGCGTTAGGGTGGGGGTAGTTATTAAACCTATCACACTCTCTAGATACCCCTTAGCACGTAAAGGAATATTATTTGGGGGTCCAGAGATGGAGAAGAGTTTAGACACTAGGAGAAGATAAGGAACACACCCATTATCAAGAAATCACATTAGGATTCTCTTTTTAACCTGTTCCTTAAAACACTAGTGCTTAGGAAATCTATTGGAGGCAGAAGCCATCAAGGGTAGCTTAGGGTTAGGGTTAGGGTTAGGGTGAGGGTTAGGGTACGGCTTAGGGTACGGGTTCGGGGAGGGGTTCGGGTAGGCCGTATGGTATGGGTTAGGGTTAGGGTTAGGGTTAGTGTTAGGGTTAGGGCTCGGTTTAGGGTACGGGTTAGGATTAGGGTACGCGTTAGTGTTAGGGTAGTGGTTAGGGTTAGGGTACGCTTTAGGTTGAGGGTAGTTATTAAACCTATCCCACTCTCTAGATACCCCTTAGCACGTAAAGGAATATTATTTGGGGGTCCAGCCATGGAGAAGGGTTTAGACACTAGAAGAAGATAAGGAACACACCCATTATCAAGAAATCACAATATGATTCTCTTTTTAAACTGTTCCTTAAAACACTAGTGGTTAGGAAATCTATTGGAGGCAGAAGCAGTCAAGGGTAGCTTAGGGTTAGGGTTAGGGTTAGGGTGAGGGTTAGGGTACGGCTTAGGGTACGGGTTCGGGGAGGGTTTCTGGTAGGGCGTAGGGTATGGGTTAGGGTTAGGGTTAGGGTTAGTGTTAGGGTTAGGGCTCGGTTTAGGGTACGGGTTAGGATTAGGGTACGCGTTAGGGTTAGGGCAGGGGTTAGGGTTAGGGTACGCGTTAGGGTGGGGGTAGTTATTAAACCTATCACACTCTCTAGATACCCCTTAGCACGTAAAGGAATATTATTTGGGGGTCCAGCCATGGAGAAGAGTTTAGACACGAGGAGAAGAAAAGGAACACACCCATTATCAAGAAATCACATTAGGATTCTCTTTTTAACCTGTTCCTTAAAACACTAGTGCTTAGGAAATCTATTGGAGGCAGAAGCAGTCAAGGGTAGCTTAGGGTTAGGGTTAGGGTTAGGGTGAGGGTTAGGGTACGGCTTAGGGTACGGGTTCGGGGAGGGGTTCGGGTAGGCCGTAGGGTATGGGTTAGGGTTAGGGTTAGGGTTAGTGTTAGGGTTAGGGCTCGGTTTAGTGTAGGGGTTAGGATTAGGGTACGCGTTAGTGTTAGGGTAGTGGTTAGGGTTAGGGTACGCTTTAGGGTGAGGGTAGTTATTAAACCTATCCCACTCTCTAGATACCCCTTAGCACGTAAAGGAATATTATTTGGGGGTCCAGCCATGGAGAAGGGTTTAGACACTAGGAGAAGATAAGGAACACACCCATTATCAAGAAATCACAATATGATTCTCTTTTTAAACTGTTCCTTAAAACACTAGTGGTTAGGAAATCTATTGGAGGCAGAAGCAGACAAGGGTAGCTTAGGGTTAGGGTTAGGGTTAGGGTGAGGGTTAGGGTACGGCTTAGGGTACGGGTTCAGGGAGGGTTTCGGGTAGGGCGTAGGGTATGGGTTAGGGTTAGGGTTAGGGTTAGTGTTAGGGTTACGGCTCGGTTTAGGGTACGGGTTAGGATTAGGGTACTCGATAGGTTTAGGGTAGCGGTTAGGGTTAGGGTACGCATTAGGGTGAGGGTAGTTATTAAACCTATCACACTCTCTAGATACCCATTAGCACGTAAAGGAATATTATTTGGGGGTCCAGCCATGGAGAAGAGTTTAGACACTAGGAGAAGATAAGGAACACACCCATTATCACGAAATCACATTAGGATTCTCTTTTTAACCTGTTCCTTAAAACACTAGTGCTTAGGAAATCTATTGGAGGCAGAAGTCGTCAAGGGTAGCTTAGGGTTAGGGTTAGGGTTAGGGTGAGGGTTAGGGTACGGCTTAGGGTACGGGTTCGGGGAGGGGTTCGGGTAGGGCGTAGGGTATGGGTTAGGGTTAAGGTTAGGGTTAGTGTTAGGGTTAGGGCTCGGTTTAGGGTACGGGTTAGGATTAGGGTACGCGTTAGTGTTAGGGTAGGTGTTAGGGTTAGGGTACGCGATAGGGTGAGGTTAGTTATTAAACCTATCCCACTCTCTAGATACCCCTTAGTACGTAAAGGAATATTATTTGGGGGTCCAGCCATGGAGAAGAGTTTAGACACTAGGAGAAGATAAGGAACACACCCATTATCAAGAAATCACATTACGATTCTCTTTTTAACCTGTTCCTTAAAACACTAGTGCTTAGGAAATCTATTGGAGGCAGAAGCAGTCAAGGGTAGCTTAGGGTTAGGGTTAGGGTTAGGGTGAGGGTTAGGGTATGGCTTAGGGTACGGGTTCGGGGAGGGGTTCAGGTAGGGCGTAGGTTATAGGTTAGGGTTAGGGTTAGGGTTAGTGTTAGGGTTAGGGCTCGGTTTAGGGTACGGTTTAGGATTAGGGTACGCGTTAGGGTTAGGGTAGGTGTTATGGTTAGGGTACGCGTTAGGGTGGGGGTAGTTTTGAAACCTATCACAGTCTCTAGATACCCCTTAGCACGTAAAGGACTATTATTTGGGGGTCCAGCCATGGAGAAGAGTTTAGACACGAGGAGAAGATAAGGAACACACCCATTATCAAGAAATCACAATGTGATTCTCTTTTTAAACTGTTCCTTAAAACACTAGTGCTTAGGAAATCTATTGGAGGCAGAAGCAGTCAAGGGTAGGTTAGGGATAGGGTTAGGGTTAGGGTGAGGGTTAGGGTACGGCTTAGGGTACGGGTTCGGGGAGGGGTTCGGGTAGGCCGTAGGGTATGGGTTAGGGTTAGGGTTAGGGTTAGGGCTCGGTTTAGGGTACGGGTTAGGATTAGGGTACGCGTTAGTGTTAGGGTAGTGGTTAGGGTTAGGGTACGCTTTAGGGTGAGGGTAGTTATTAAACCTATCCCACTCTCTAGATACCCCTTAGCACGTAAAGGAATATTATTTGGGGGTCCAGCCATGGAGAAGAATTTAGACACTAGGAGAAGATAAGGAACACACCCATTATCAAGAAATCACAATATGATTCTCTTTTTAAACTGTTCCTTAAAACACTAGTGCTTAGGAAATCTATTGGAGGCAGAAGCAGTCAAGGGTAGCTTAGGGTTAGGGTTAGGGTTAGGGTGAGGGTTAGGGTACGGCTTACGATACGGGTTCGGGGAGGGGTTCGGGTAGGGCGTAGGGTATGGGTTAGGGTTAGGGTTAGGGCTAGTGTTAGGGTTAGGGCTCGGTTTAGGGTACGGGTTAGGATTAGGGTATGCGTTAGGGTTAGGGTAGGGGTTAGGCTTAGGATACGCGTTAGGGTGAGGGTAGTTATTAAACCTATCCCACTCTCTAGATACCCCTTAGCACGTAAAGGAATATTATTTGGGGGTCCAGCCATGGAGAAGAGTTTAGACACGAGGAGAAGATAAGGAACACACCCATTATCAAGAAATCACATTAGGATTCTCTTTTAAACCTGTTCCTTAAATCATTAGTGCTTAGGAAATCTATTGGAGGCAGAAGCCGTCAAGGGTAGCTTAGGGTTAGGTTTAGTGTTAGGGTGAGGGTTAGGGTACGGCTTAGGGTACGGGTTCGGGGAGGGGTTCGGGTAGGGCGTAGGGTATGGGTTAGAGTTAGGGTTAGGGTTAGTGTTAGGGTTAGGGCTCGGTTTAGGGTACGGGTTAGGATTAGGGTACGCGTTAGTGTTAGGGTAGGGGTTAGGGTTAGGGTACGCTTTAGGGTGAGGGTAGTTATTAAACCTATCCCACCCTCTAGATACCCCTTAGCACGTAAAGGAATATTATTTGGGGGTCCAGCCATGGAGAAGTGTTTAGACACTAGGAGAAGATAAGGAACACACCCATTATCATGAAATCACAATATGATTCTCTTTTTAAACTGTTCCTTAAAACACTAGTGGTTAGGAAAGCTATTGGAGGCAGAAGCAGTCAAGGGTAGCTTAGGGTTAGGGTTAGGGTTAGGGTGAGGGTTAGGGTACGGGTTCGGGGAGGGTTTCGGGTAGGGCGTAGGGTATGGGTTAGGGTTAGGGTTAGAGTTAGTGTTAGGGTTAGGGCTCGGTTTAGGGTACGGGTTAGGATTAGGGTACACGCTAGGGTTAGGGTAGGGGTTAGGGTTAGGGTACGCGTTAGGGTGAGGGTAGTTATTAAACCTATCACACTCTCTAGATACCCCTTAGCACATAAAGGAATATTATTTGGGGGTCCAGCCATGGAGAAGAGTTTAGACACGAGGAGAAGATAAGGAACACACCCATTATCAAGAAATCACATTAGGATTCTCTTTTTAACATGTTCCTTAAAACACTAGTGCTTAGGAAATCTATTGGAGGCAGAAGCCGTCAAGGGTAGCTTAGTGTTAGGGTTAGGGTTAGGGTGAGGGTTAGGGTACGGCTTAGGGTACGGGTTCGGGGAGGGGTTCGGGTAGGCCGTAGGGTATGGGTTAGGGTTAGGGTTAGGGTTAGTGTTAGGGTTAGGGCTCGGTTTAGGGTACGGGTTAGGATTAGGGTACGCGTTAGTGTTAGGGTAGTGGTTAGGGTTAGGGTACGCTTTAGGGTGAGGGTAGTTATTAAACCTATCCCACTCTCTAGATACCCCTTAGCATGTAAAGGAATATTATTTGGGGGTCCAGCCATGGAGAAGGGTTTAGACACTAGGAGAAGATAAGGAACACACCCATTATCAAGAAATCACAATATGATTCTCTTTTTAAACTGTTCCTTAAAACACTAGTGGTTAGGAAATCTATTGGAGGCAGAAGCAGACAAGGGTAGCTTAGGGTTAGGGTTAGGGTTAGGGTGAGGGTTAGGGTACGGCTTAGGGTACGGGTTCAGGGAGGGGTTCGGGTAGGGCGTAGGGTATGGGTTAGGGTTAGGGTTAGAGTTACTGTTAGGGTTAGGGCTCGGTTTAGGGTACGGGTTAGGATTAGGGTACGCGCTAGGGTTAGGGTAGGGGTTATGGTTAGGGTACGCGTTAGGGTGAGGGTAGTTATTAAACCTATCACACTCTCTAGATACCCCTTAGCACATAAAGGAATATTATTGGGGGGTCCAGCCATGGAGAAGAGTTTAGACACGAGGAGAAGACAAGGAACACACCCATTATCAAGAAATCACATTAGGATTCTCTTTTTAACATGTTCCTTAAAACACTAGTGCTTAGGAAATCTATTGGAGGCAGAAGCCGTCAAGGGTAGGTTAGGGTTAGGGTTAGGGTTAGGGTGAGGGTTAGGGTACGGCTTAGGGTACGGGTTCGGGGAGGTGTTCGGGTAGGGCGTAGGGTATGGGTTAGGGTTAGGGTTAGGGCTAGTGTTAGGTTTAGGGCTCGGTTTAGGGTAAGGGTTAGGATTAGGGTACGCGTTAGGGTTAGGGTAGGGGTTAGGGTTAGTGTACGCGTTAGGGTGAGGGTAGTTATTAAACCTATCCCACTCTCTAGATACCCCTTAGCACGTACAGGAATATTATTGGGGGTCCAGCCATGGAGAAGAGTTTAGACACTAGGAGAAGATAAGGAACACACCCATTATCACGAAATCACATTAGGATTCTCTTTTTAACCTGTTCCTTAAAACACTAGTGCTTAGGAAATCTATTGGAGGCAGAAGCAGTCAAGGGTAGCTTAGGGTTAGGGTTAGGGTTAGGGTGAGGGTTAGGGTATGGCTTAGGGTACGGGTTCGGGGAGGGGTTCGGGTAGGGCGTAGGGTATGGGTTAGGTTTAGGGTTAGGGTTAGTGTTAGGTTTAGGGCTCGGTTTAGGGTACGGTTTAGGATTAGGGTACGCGTTAGGGTTAGGGCAGGGGTTAGGGTTAGGGTACGCGTTAGGTTGGGGGTAGTTATTAAACCTATCACACTCTCTAGATACCCCTTAGCACGTAAAGGAATATTATTTGGGGGTCCAGCCATGGAGAAGGGTTTAGACACTAGGAGAAGATAAGGAACACACCCATTATCAAGAAATCACATTACGATTCTCTTTTTAACCTGTTCCTTAAAACACTAGTGCTTAGGAAATCTATTGGAGGCAGAAGCAGTCAAGGGTAGCTTAGGGTTAGGGTTAGGGTTAGGGTGAGGGTTAGGGTATGGCTTAGGGTACGGGTTCGGGGAGGGGTTCAGGTAGGGCGTAGGTTATAGGTTAGGGTTAGGGTTAGGGTTAGTGTTAGGGTTAGGGCTCGGTTTAGGGTACGGTTTAGGATTAGGGTACGCGTTAGGGTTAGGGTAGGTGTTATGGTTAGGGTACGCGTTAGGGTGGGGGTAGTTTTGAAACCTATCACAGTCTCTAGATACCCCTTAGCACGTAAAGGACTATTATTTGGGGGTCCAGCCATGGAGAAGAGTTTAGACACGAGGAGAAGATAAGGAACACACCCATTATCAAGAAATCACAATGTGATTCTCTTTTTAAACTGTTCCTTAAAACACTAGTGCTTAGGAAATCTATTGGAGGCAGAAGCAGTCAAGGGTTAGGTTAGGGATAGGGTTAGGGTTAGGGTGAGGGTTAGGGTACGGCTTAGGGTACGGGTTCGGGGAGGGGTTCGGGTAGGCCGTAGGGTATGGGTTAGGGTTAGGGTTAGGGTTAGGGCTCGGTTTAGGGTACGGGTTAGGATTAGGGTACGCGTTAGTGTTAGGGTAGTGGTTAGGGTTAGGGTACGCTTTAGGGTGAGGGTAGTTATTAAACCTATCCCACTCTCTAGATACCCCTTAGCACGTAAAGGAATATTATTTGGGGGTCCAGCCATGGAGAAGAATTTAGACACTAGGAGAAGATAAGGAACACACCCATTATCAAGAAATCACAATATGATTCTCTTTTTAAACTGTTCCTTAAAACACTAGTGCTTAGGAAATCTATTGGAGCAGAAGCAGTCAAGGGTAGCTTAGGGTTAGGGTTAGGGTTAGGGTGAGGGTTAGGGTACGGCTTACGATACGGGTTCGGGGAGGGGTTCGGGTAGGGCGTAGGGTATGGGTTAGGGTTAGGGTTAGGGCTAGTGTTAGGGTTAGGGCTCGGTTTAGGGTACGGGTTAGGATTAGGGTATGCGTTAGGGTTAGGGTAGGGGTTAGGCTTAGGATACGCGTTAGGGTGAGGGTAGTTATTAAACCTATCCCACTCTCTAGATACCCCTTAGCACGTAAAGGAATATTATTTGGGGGGTCCAGCATGGAGAAGAGTTTAGACACGAGGAGAAGATAAGGAACACACCCATTATCAAGAAATCACATTAGGATTCTCTTTAAACCTGTTCCTTAAATCATTAGTGCTTAGGAAATCTATTGGAGCAGAAGCCGTCAAGGGTAGCTTAGGGTTAGGGTTAGTGTTAGGGTGAGGGTTAGGGTACGGCTTAGGGTACGGGTTCGGGGAGGGGTTCGGGTAGGGCGTAGGGTATGGGTTAGAGTTAGGGTTAGGGTTAGTGTTAGGGTTAGGGCTCGGTTTAGGGTACGGGTTAGGATTAGGGTACGCGTTAGTGTTAGGGTAGGGGTTAGGGTTAGGGTACGCTTTAGGGTGAGGGTAGTTATTAAACCTATCCCACCCTCTAGATACCCCTTAGCACGTAAAGGAATATTATTTGGGGGTCCAGCCATGGAGAAGTGTTTAGACACTAGGAGAAGATAAGGAACACACCCATTATCATGAAATCACAATATGATTCTCTTTTTAAACTGTTCCTTAAAACACTAGTGGTTAGGAAAGCTATTGGAGGCAGAAGCAGTCAAGGGTAGCTTAGGGTTAGGGTTAGGGTTAGGGTGAGGGTTAGGGTACGGGTTCGGGGAGGGTTTCGGGTAGGGCGTAGGGTATGGGTTAGGGTTAGGGTTAGGGTTAGTGTTAGAGTTAGGGCTCGGTTTAGGGTACGTGTTAGGATTAGGGTACTCGTTAGGGTTAGGGTAGCGGTTAGGGTTAGGGTACGCGTTAGGGTGAGGGTAGTTATTAAACCTATCACACTCTCTAGATACCCCTTAGCACGTAAAGGAATATTATTTGGGGGTCCAGCCATGGAGAAGAGTTTAGATACTAGGAGAAGATAAGGAACACACCCATTATCACGAAATCACATTAGGATTCTCTTTTTAACCTGTTCCTTAAAACACACTAGTGCTTAGGAAATCTATTGGAGGCAGAAGCAGTCAAGGGTAGATTAGGGTTAGGGTTAGGGTTAGGGTGAGGGTTAGGGTACGGCTTAGGTTACGGGTTCGGGGAGGGGTTCGGGTAGGGCGTAGGGTATGGTTTAGGGTTAGGGTTAGGGCTAGTGTTAGGGTTAGGGCTCGGTTTAGGGTACGGGTTAGGACTAGGGTACACGTTAGGGTTCGGGTAGGGGTTAGGGTTAGGGTACGCGTTAGGGTGAGGGTAGTTATTAAACCTATCCCACTCTCTAGATACCCCTTAGCACGTAAAGGAATATTATTTGGGGGTCCAGCCATGGAGAAGAGTTTAGACACGAGGAGAAGATAAGGAACACACCCATTATCAAGAAATCACATTAGGATTCCCTTTTTAACCTGTTCCTTAAAACACTAGTGCTTAGGAAATCTATTGGAGGCAGAAGCCGTCAAGGTTAGCTTAGGGTTAGGGTTAGGGTTAGGGTGAGGGTTAGGGTACGGTTTAGGGTACGGGTTCAGGGAGGGTTTCGGGTAGGGCGTAGGGTATGGGTTAGGGTTAGGGTTAGAGTTAGTGTTAGGGTTAGGGCTCGGTTTAGGGTACGGGTTAGGATTAGGGTACACGCTAGGGTTAGGGTAGGGGTTAGAGTTAGGGTACGCGTTAGGGTGAGGGTAGTTATTAAACCTATCACACTCTCTAGATACCCCTTAGCACATAAAGGAATATTATTTGGGGGTCCAGCCATGGAGAAGAGTTTAGACACGAGGAGAAGATAAGGAACACACCCATTATCAAGAAATCACATTAGGATTCTCTTTTTAACATGTTCCTTAAAACACTAGTGCTTAGGAAATCTAATGGAGGCAGAAGCCGTCAAGGGTAGCTTAGTGTTAGGGTTAGGGTTAGGGTGAGGGTTAGGGTACGGCTTAGGGTACGGGTTCGGGGAGGGGTTCGGGTAGGCCGTAGGGTATGGGTTAGGGTTAGGGTTAGGGTTAGTGTTAGGGTTAGGGCTCGGTTTAGGGTACGGGTTAGGATTAGGGTACGCGTTAGTGTTAGGGTAGTGGTTAGGGTTAGGGTACGCTTTAGGGTGAGGGTAGTTATTAAACCTATCCCACTCTCTAGATACCCCTTAGCATGTAAAGGAATATTATTTGGGGGTCCAGCCATGGAGAAGGGTTTAGACACTAGGAGAAGATAAGGAACACACCCATTATCAAGAAATCACAATATGATTCTCTTTTTAAACTGTTCCTTAAAACACTAGTGGTTAGGAAATCTATTGGAGGCAGAAGCAGACAAGGGTAGCTTAGGGTTAGGGTTAGGGTTAGGGTGAGGGTTAGGGTACGGCTTAGGGTACGGGTTCAGGGAGGGGTTCGGGTAGGGCGTAGGGTATGGGTTAGGGTTAGGGTTAGAGTTACTGTTAGGGTTAGGGCTCGGTTTAGGGTACGGGTTAGGATTAGGGTACGCGCTAGGGTTAGGGTAGGGGTTATGGTTAGGGTACGCGTTAGGGTGAGGGTAGTTATTAAACCTATCACACTCTCTAGATACCCCTTAGCACATAAAGGAATATTATTGGGGGGTCCAGCCATGGAGAAGAGTTTAGACACGAGGAGAAGACAAGGAACACACCCATTATCAAGAAATCACATTAGGATTCTCTTTTTAACATGTTCCTTAAAACACTAGTGCTTAGGAAATCTATTGGAGGCAGAAGCCGTCAAGGGTAGCTTAGGGTTAGGGTTAGGGTTAGGGTGAGGGTTAGGGTACGGCTTAGGGTACGGGTTCGGGGAGGTGTTCGGGTAGGGCGTAGGGTATGGGTTAGGGTTAGGGTTAGGGCTAGTGTTAGGTTTAGGGCTCGGTTTAGGGTACGGGTTAGGATTAGGGTACGCGTTAGGGTTAGGGTAGGGGTTAGGGTTAGTGTACGCGTTAGGGTGAGGGTAGTTATTAAACCTATCCCACTCTCTAGATACCCCTTAGCACGTACAGGAATATTATTGGGGGTCCAGCCATGGAGAAGAGTTTAGACACTAGGAGAAGATAAGGAACACACCCATTATCACGAAATCACATTAGGATTCTCTTTTTAACCTGTTCCTTAAAACACTAGTGCTTAGGAAATCTATTGGAGGCAGAAGCAGTCAAGGGTAGCTTAGGGTTAGGGTTAGGGTTAGGGTGAGGGTTAGGGTATGGCTTAGGGTACGGGTTCGGGGAGGGGTTCGGGTAGGGCGTAGGGTATGGGTTAGGGTTAGGGTTAGGGTTAGTGTTAGGTTTAGGGCTCGGTTTAGGGTACGGTTTAGGATTAGGGTACGCGTTAGGGTTAGGGCAGGGGTTAGGGTTAGGGTACGCGTTAGGTTGGGGGTAGTTATTAAACCTATCACACTCTCTAGATACCCCTTAGCACGTAAAGGAATATTATTTGGGGGTCCAGCCATGGAGAAGGGTTTAGACAATAGGAGAAGATAAGGAACACACCCATTATCAAGAAATCACAATATGATTCTCTTTTTAAACTGTTCCTTAAAACACTAGTGGTTAGGAAATCTATTGGAGGCAGAAGCAGTCAAGGGTAGCTTAGGGTTAGGGTTAGGGTTAGGGTGAGGGTTAGGGTACGGCTTAGGGTACGGGTTCGGGGAGGTTTTCGGGTAGAGCGTAGGGTATGTGTTAGGGTTAGGGTTAGGGTTAGTGTTAGGGTTAGGGCTCGGTTTAGGTTACGGGTTAGGATTAGGGTACTCGATAGGGTTAGGGTAGCGGTTAGGGTTAGGGTACGCGTTAGGGTGAGGGTAGTTATTAAACCTATCCCACTCTCTAGATACCCCTTAGAACGTAAAGGAATATTATTTGGGGGTCCAGCCATGGAGAAGAGTTTAGACACGAGGAGAAGATAAGGAACACACCCATTATCAAGAAATCACATTAGGATTCTCTTTTTAACCTGTTCCTTAAAACACTAGTGCTTAGGAAATCTATTGGAGGCAGAAGCCGTCAAGGGTAGCTTAGGGTTAGGGTTAGGGTTAGGGTGAGGGTTAGGGTACGGTTTAGGGTACGGGTTCAGGGAGGGGTTCGGGTAGGGCGTAGGGTATGGGTTAGGGTTAGGGTTAGAGTTAGTGTTAGGGTTAGGGCTCGGTTTAGGGTAGGGGTTAGGATTAGGGTACGCGCTAGGTTTAGGGTAGGGGTTAGGGTTAGGGTACGCGTTAGGGTGAGGGTAGTTATTAAACCTATCACACTCTCTAGATACCCCTTAGCACATAAAGGAATATTATTTGGGGGTCCAGCCATGGAGAAGAGTTTAGACACGAGGAGAAGATAAGGAACACACCCATTATCAAGAAATCACATTAGGATTCTCTTTTTAACATGTTCCTTAAAACACTAGTGCTTAGGAAATCTATTGGAGGCAGAAGCCGTCAAGGGTAGATTAGGGTTAGGGTTAGGGTTAGGGTGAGGGTTAGGGTACGGCTTAGGGTACGGGTTCGGGGAGGGGTTCGGGTAGGGCGTAGGGTATGGATTAGGTTTAGGGTTAGGGCTAGTGTTAGGGTTAGGGCTCGGTTTAGGGTACGGGTTAGGATTAGGGTACGTGCTAGGGTTAGGGTAAGGGTTAGGGTTAGGGTACGCGTTAGGGTGAGGGTAGTTATTAAACCTATCACACTCTAGATACCCCTTAGCTCATAAAGGAATATTATTTGGGGTCCAGCCATGGAGAAGAGTTTAGACACTAGGAGAAGATAAGGAACACACCCATTATCACGAAATCACATTAGGATTCTCTTTTTAACCTGTTCCTTAAAACACTAGTGCTTAGGAAATCTATTGGAGGCAGAAGCCGTCAAGGGTAGCTTAGGGTTAGGGTTAGGGTTAGGGTGAGGGTTAGGGTATGGCTTAGGGTACGGGTTCGGGGAGGGGTTCGGGTAGGGCGTAGGGTATGGGTTCGGGTTAGCGTTAGGGTTAGTGTTAGGGTTAGGGCTCGGTTTAGGGTATGGGTTAGGATTAGGGTACGCGTTAGGGTTAGGGTAGGGGTTAGGGTTAGGGTACGCGTTAGGGTAGGGTTAGTTATTAAACCTATCACACTCTCTAGATACCCCTTAGCACGTAAAGGAATATTATTTGGGGGTCCAGCCATGGAGAAGAGTTTAGACACTAGGAGAAGATAAGGAACACACCCATTATCAAGAAATCACATTAGGATTCTCTTTTTAACCTGTTCCTTAAAACACTGGTGCTTAGGAAATCTATTGGAGGCAGAAGCAGTCAAGGGTATCTTAAGGTTAGGGTTAGGGTTAGGGTGAGGGTTAGGGTATGGCTTAGGGTACGGGTTCGGGGAGGGGTTCAGGTAGGGCGTAGGGTATGGGTTAGGGTTAGGGTTAGGGTTAGTGTTAGGGTTAGGGCTCGGTTTAGGGTACGGTTTAGGATTAGGGTACGCGTTAGGGTTAGGGTAGGGGTTATGGTTAGGGTACGCGTTAGGGTGGGGGTAGTTTTTAAACCTATCACACTCTCTAGATACCCCTTAGCACGTAAACGACTATTATTTGGGGGTCCAGCCATGGAGAAGAGTTTAGACACTAGGAGAAGATAAGGAACACACCCATTATCACGAAATCACATTAGGATTCTCTTTTTAACCTGTTCCTTAAAACACTAGTGCTTAGGAAATCTATTGGAGGCAGAAGCAGTCAAGGGTAGCTTAGGGTTAGGGTTAGGGTTAGGGTGAGGGTTAGGGTATGGCTTAGGGTACGGGTTCGGGGAGGGGTTCGGGTAGGGCGTAGGGTATGGGTTAGGGTTAGGGTTAGGGTTAGTGTTAGGTTTAGGGCTCGGTTTAGGGTACGGTTTAGGATTAGGGTACGCGTTAGGGTTAGGGCAGGGGTTAGGGTTAGGGTACGCGTTAGGGTGGGGGTAGTTATTAAACCTATCACACTCTCTAGATACCCCTTAGCACGTAAAGGAATATTATTTGGGGGTCCAGCCATGGAGAAGAGTTTAGACACGAGGAGAAGATAAGGAACACACCCATTATCAAGAAATCACATTAGGATTCTCTTTTTAACCTGTTCCTTAAAACACTAGTGCTTAGGAAATCTATTGGAGGCAGAAGCAGTCAAGGGTAGCTTAGGGTTAGGGTTAGGGTTAGGGTGAGGGTTAGGGTACGGCTTAGGGTACGGGTTCGGGGAGGGGTTCGGGTAGGGCGTAGGGTATGGGTTAGGGTTAGGGTTAGGGCTAGTGTTAGGGTTAGGGCTCGGTTTAGGGTACGGGTTAGGATTAGGGTACGCGTTAGGGTTAGGGTAGGGGTTAGGGTTAGGGTACACGTTAGGGTGATGGTAGTCATTAAACCTATCCCACTCTCTAGATACCCCTTAGCACGTAAAGGAATATTATTTGGGGGTCCAGCCATGGAGAAGAGTTTAGACACGAGGAGAAGATAAGGAACACACCCATTATCAAGAAATCACATTAGGATTCTCTTTTTAACCTGTTCCTTAAAACACTAGTGCTTAGGAAATCTATTGGAGGCAGAAGCCGTCAAGGGTAGCTTAGGGTTAGGGTTAGGGTTAGGGTGAGGGTTAGGGTATGGCTTAGGGTACGGGTTCGGGGAGGGGTTCGGGTAGGGCGTAGGGTATGGGTTAGGGTTAGGGTTAGGGTTAGTGTTAGGGTTAGGGCTCGGTTTAGGGTACGGGTTAGGATTAGGGTACGCGTTAGGGTTAGGGCAGGGGTTAGGGTTAGGGTACGCGTTAGGGTGGGGGTAGTTATTAAACGTATCACACTCTCTAGATACCCCTTAGCACGTAAAGGAATATTATTTGGGGGTCCAGCCATGGAGAAGAGTTTAGACACGAGGAGAAGAAAAGGAACACACCCATTATCAAGAAATCACATTAGGATTCTCTTTTTAACCTCTTCCTTAAAACACTAGTGCTTAGGAAATCTATTGGAGGCAGAAGCAGTCAAGGGTAGCTTAGGGTTAGGGTTAGGGTTAGGGTGAGGGTTAGGGTACGGTTTAGGGTACGGGTTCAGGGAGGGTTTCGGGTAGGGCGTAGGGTATGGGTTAGGGTTAGGGTTAGAGTTAGTGTTAGGGTTAGGGCTCGGTTTAGGGTACGGGTTAGGATTAGGGTACACGCTAGGGTTAGGGTAGGGGTTAGAGTTAGGGTACGCGTTAGGGTGAGGGTAGTTATTAAACCTATCACACTCTCTAGATACCCCTTAGCACATAAAGGAATATTATTTGGGGGTCCAGCCATGGAGAAGAGTTTAGACACGAGGAGAAGATAAGGAACACACCATTATCAAGAAATCACATTAGGATTCTCTTTTTAACATGTTCCTTAAAACACTAGTGCTTAGGAAATCTAATGGAGGCAGAAGCCGTCAAGGGTAGCTTAGTGTTAGGGTTAGGGTTAGGGTGAGGGTTAGGGTACGGCTTAGGGTACGGGTTCGGGGAGGGGTTCGGGTAGGCCGTAGGGTATGGGTTAGGGTTAGGGTTAGGGTTAGTGTTAGGGTTAGGGCTCGGTTTAGGGTACGGGTTAGGATTAGGGTACGCGTTAGTGTTAGGGTAGTGGTTAGGGTTAGGTACGCTTTAGGGTGAGGGTAGTTATTAAACCTATCCCACTCTCTAGATACCCCTTAGCATGTAA
>NW_026646404.1:0-16500 GCF_949987535.1 Balaenoptera acutorostrata
TTACATATTGGGTTTATGGAACGGTATCGGAGCTAATTTGAAACCCTTGTTTTATGCATCACCCCACCTCACCTTTCCCGTTCAGCAGCCATAGTGTGTTTCCTAAACGTGGGACTCTGTTCTGTTTTGCAATTCAGTTCAAGTGTAGCGGTTTTTACATTCCCTCTAGAAGTGATATCTTATGATAAGTGTCTTTTTCTGTGTGACTTATTTCACTTAGAATCGTCGTACCTAAATCCACTCATCGTGCTGCTACTAGCCTTATGACGTTGATTTCATGGCTGAGTGATATTCCATTGTACATGAGGACCACAACTTCTTTATCCATTTTTCTCTTTCCTAGGATATTTAAGGTGTAATGAAGTGGGGGTTCTTGTCCACAGAGCAGCCCTAAACTTTGGGGTGCCTGTGTCTTGCTGATTTTTAGTTTTCCCAATTTATACGGCCATGAGTGGAAGTGCCCTATGCTCTCCAAGCTGTGTTTTTTAGATGTTTCAGAACACACCGTACACTTCTCCAGAGTGGCTGTTGGCAATTTACATCCCACCCATCAGCGTAGCAAGGCTCCCATTTCTCCATGGCCGGTCCTGCATTTCTGGTTTGGACACTTTTTTCCGCATGGCCCTTTTGCCCGCTGGGAAGCGAGACTTCTTTGGAGCGCTGATTGGCCTTTCCAGGTTGCTTGGTTGGCCAAAAAGGGCGTATGCGTTTTTTCCTGAATATATTCAGGAAAAAACGCATACGCCCTTTTTGGCCAAGGGCATCATTGTCCACGTTTTGCCGCTTTTCATGTGCTTTCAAGGCGAGTCGAATCTACCTCCTGAAATCTGTTTCCTGCAATTCTGCCTTGCTTTCAAAGCCTCTTCGTTGCCTTCCCTTAATATATTTGTGGACGAGAGGTATCATTTAAAACTCTGCAGGTTTGTGAATTGCAGTGCCCCTGAGCTCCATTTTTCAACTCGCTTTTTTGGGAGCTGGCCGCAAAACGCAGGATTGCTTCAGGCCCTCTTCTGGTTCTGGGGGGCAGGCTGAGCTTGTGCTTAATTCTTCTTCCTGATGGGAAAATAGAGTGACCTATGCCTGTCCCAACACCTAGAGCTAGTCTCTCATTGGTTCCCGCTCTTCCCGTTCATCCTCAGGACAAATTGCAACCTGTACGGAACAGGAGGTTAAAGGTGCTGATTCTCCAAGGAGGGAGATGGCTAGTAAATCGGCTGGAATGGCGAACCCGAGCAAAGGAGATGAGAAATGAGGTACGTTTTAGAAACCTTTCCCGATCACACGGTGTACCATCTTCTGGGTTTCTCATGCCTGTTTTCGACGTAGGAAGATGCCCTTGAACCTGGAGATTTGGGACCCATGGGATGGGTACCATGCAGTATTACTTGAAAGGGTCTGCGTTGGCTCACCCAACCTCACCGAACCTCTCAGCCCCAAGAGTGTCCACCCTTATGTCTCAATCAGCTGTGGGTCTAGATATGGTCAATCCAGGTTGCATCACAGCCCCTGAACGAATTTTGTAAGAATTTCTCTCTCTTTCACTGTCTTTGTTTCACGGGTTTTGAAAAGTAACTTATTTTTATAATGGGGTTTAGCTGCTTTTCACGGCTGAGTTTATGCCGCTTTACACCCCCTTGACTCACTTACAGAGAGATATCAATACATAGGTTTGAAGATTCTTACTAGTCAGATATATTCTTGTGCGTTGAATAGGGGGTGTTGAGTCCAGTTCACTGAGCAAGGAGTAGGTCTTGTCTATTACATATTGGGTTTATGGAACGGTATCGGAGCTAATTTGAAACCCTTGTTTTATGCATCACCCCACCTCACCTTTCCCGTTCAGCAGCCATAGTGTGTTTCCTAAACGTGGGACTCTGTTCTGTTTTGCAATTCAGTTCAAGTGTAGCGGTTTTTACATTCCCTCTAGAAGTGATATCTTATGATAAGTGTCTTTTTCTGTGTGACTTATTTCACTTAGAATCGTCGTACCTAAATCCACTCATCGTGCTGCTACTAGCCTTATGACGTTGAATCCATGGCTGAGTGATATTCCATTGTACATGAGGACCACAACTTCTTTATCCATTTTTCTCTTTCCTAGGATATTTAAGGTGTAATGAAGTGGGTGTTCTTGTCCACAGAGCAGCCCTAAATTTGGGGTGCCTGTGTCTTGCTGATTTTTAGTTTTCCCAATTTATACGCCCATGAGTGGAAGTGCCCTATGCTCTCCAAGCTGTGTTTTTTAGATGTTTCAGAACACACCGTACACTTCTCCAGAGTGGCTGTTGGCAATTTACATCCCACCCATCAGCGTAGCAAGGCTCCCATTTCTCCATGGCCAGTCCTGCATTTCTGGTTTGGACACTTTTTTTCCGCATGGCCCTTTTGCCCGCTGGGAAGCGAGACTTCTTTGGAGCGCTGATTGGCCTTTCCAGGTTGCTTGGTTGGCCAAAAAGGGCGTATGCGTTTTTTCCTGAATATATTCAGGAAAAAACGCATACGCCCTTTTTGGCCAAGGGCATCATTGTCCACGTTTTGCCGCTTTTCATGTGCTTTCAAGGCGATTCGAATCTACCTCCTGAAATCTGTTTCCTGCAATTCTGCCTTGCTTTCAAAGCCTCTTCGTTGCCTTCCCTTAATATATCTGTGGACGAGAGGTATCATTTAAAACTCTGCAGGTTTGTGAATTGCAGTGCCCCTGAGCACCATTTTTCAACTCGCTTTTTTGGGAGCTGGCCGCAAAAGCGCAGGATTGCTTCAGGCCCTCTTCTGGTTCTGGGGGGCAGGCTGAGCTTGTGCTTAATTCTTCTTCCTGATGGGAAAATAGAGTGACCTGTGCCTGTCCCAACACCTAGAGCTAGTCTCTCATTGGTTCCCCCTCTTCCCGTTCATCCTCAGGACAAATTGCAACCTGTACGGAACAGGAGGTTAAAGGTGCTGATTCTCCAAGGAGGGAGATGGCTAGTAAATCGGCTGGAATGGCGAACCCGAGCAAAGGAGATGAGAAATGAGGTGCGTTTTAGAAACCTTTCCCGATCACACGGTGTACCATCTCCTGGGTTTCTCATGCCTGTTTTCGACGTAGGAAGATGCCCTTGAACCTGGAGATTTGGGACCCATGGGATGGGTACCATGCAGTATTACTTGAAAGGGTCTGCGTTGGCTCACCCAACCTCACCGAACCTCTCAGCCCCAAGAGTGTCCACCCTTATGTCTCAATCAGCTGTGGGTCTAGATATGGTCAATCCAGGTTGCATCACAGCCCCTGAACGAATTTTTTAAGAATTTCTCTCTCTTTCACTGTGTTTGTTTCACGGGTTTTGAAAAGTAATTTATTTTTATAATGGGGTTTAGCTGCTTTTCACGGCTGTGTTTATGAGGCTTTACACCCCCTTGACTCACTTACAGAGAGATATCAATACATAGGTTTGAAGATTCTTACTAGTCAGATATATTGTTGTGCGGTGAATAGGGGGTGTTGAGTCCAGTTCACTGAACAAGGAGTAGGTCTTGTCTATTACATATTGGGTTTATGGAACGGTATCGGAGCTAATTTGAAACCCTTGTTTTATGCATCACCCCACCTCACCTTTCCCGTTCAGCAGCCATAGTGTGTTTCCTAAACGTGGGACTCTGTTCTGTTTTGCAATTCAGTTCAAGTGTAGCGGTTTTTACATTCCCTCTCTAAGTGATATCTTATGATAAGTGTATTTTTCTGTGTGACTTATTTCACTTAGAATCGTCGTACCTAAATCCACTCATCGTGCTGCTACTAGCCTTATGACGTTGATTTCATGGCTGAGTGATATTCCATTGTACATGAGGACCACAACTTCTTTATCCATTTTTCTCTTTCCTAGGATATTTAAGGTGTAATGAAGTGGGGGTTCTTGTCCACAGAGCAGCCCTAAACTTTGGGGTGCCTGTGTCTTGCTGATTTTTAGTTTTCCCAATTTATACGCCCATGAGTGGAAGTGCCCTATGCTCTCCAAGCTGTGTTTTTTAGATGTTTCAGAACACACCGTACACTTCTCCAGAGTGGCTGTTGGCAATTTACATCCCACCCATCAGCGTAGCAAGGCTCCCATTTCTCCATGGCCGGTCTTGCATTTCTGGTTTGGACAGTTTTTTCCACATGGCCCTTTTGCCCGCTGGGAAGCGAGACTTCTTTGGAGCGCTGATTGGCCTTTCCAGGTTGCTTGGTTGGCCAAAAAGGGCGTATGCGTTTTTTCCTGAATATATTCAGGAAAAAACGCATACGCCCTTTTTGGCCAAGGGCATCATTGTCCACGTTTTGCCGCTTTTCATGTGCTTTCAAGGCGATTCGAATCTACCTCCTGAAATCTGTTTCCTGCAATTCTGCCTTGCTTTCAAAGCCTCTTCGTTGCCTTCCCTTAATATATTTGTGGACGAGAGGTATCATTTAAAACTCTGCAGGTCTGTGAATTGCAGTGCCCCTGAGCTCCATTTTTCAACTCGCTTTTTTGGGAGCTGGCCGCAAAAGCGCAGGATTGCTTCAGGCCCTCTTCTGGTTCTGGGGGGCAGGCTGAGCTTGTGCTTAATTCTTCTCCCTGATGGGAAAATAGAGTGACCTGTACCTGTCCCAACACCTAGAGCTAGTCTCTCATTGGTTCCCCCTCTTCCCCTTCATCCTCAGGACAAATTGCAACCTGTACGGAACAGGAGGTTAAAGGTGCTGATTCTCCAAGGAGGGAGATGGCTAGTAAATCGGCTGGAATGGCGAACCCGAGCAAAGGAGATGAGAAATGAGGTGCGTTTTAGAAACCTTTCCCGATCACACCGTGTACCATCTTCTGGGTTTCTCATGCCTGTTTTCGACGTAGGAAGATGCCCTTGAACCTGGAGATTTGGGACCCATGGGATGGGTACCATGCAGTATTACTTGAAAGGGTCTGCGTTGGCTCACCCAACCTCACCGAACCTCTCAGCCCCAAGAGTGTCCACCCTTATGTCTCAATCAGCTGTGGGTCTAGATATGGTCAATCCAGGTTGCATCACAGCCCCTGAACGAATTTTGTAAGAATTTCTCTCTCTTTCACTGTCTTTGTTTCACGGGTTTTGAAAAGTAATTTATTTTTATAATGGGGTTTAGCTGCTTTTCACGGCTGTGTTTATGCCGCTTTACACCCCCTTGACTCACTTACAGAGAGATATCAATACATAGGTTTGAAGATTCTTACTAGTCAGATATATTCTTGTGCGGTGAATAGGGGGTGTTGAGTCCAGTTCACTGAAAAAGGAATAGGTCTTGTCTCTTACATATTGGGTTTATGGAACGGTATCTGAGCTAATTTGAAACCCTTGTTTTATGCATCACCCCACCTCACCTTTCCCGTTCAGCAGCCATAGTGTGTTTCCTAAACATGTGACTCTGTTCTGTTTTGCAATTCAGTTCAAGTGTAGCGGTTTTTACATTCCGTCTAGAAGTGATATCTTATGATAAGTGTCTTTTTCTGTGTGACTTATTTCACTTAGAATCGTCGTACCTAAATCCACTCATCGTGCTGCTACTAGCCTTATGACGTTGATTTCATGGCTGAGTGATATTCCATTGTACATGAGGACCACAACTTCTTTATCCATTTTTCTCTTTCCTAGGATATTTAAGGTGTAATGAAGTGGGGGTTCTTGTCCACAGAGCAGCCCTAAACTTTGGGGTGCCTGTGTCTTGCTGATTTTTAGTTTTCCCAATTTATACGCCCATGAGTGGAAGTGCCCTATGCTCTCCAAGCTGTGTTTTTTAGATGTTTCAGAACACACCGTACACTTCTCCAGAGTGGCTGTTGGCAATTTACATCCCACCCATCAGCGTAGCAAGGCTCCCATTTCTCCATGGCCGGTCCTGCATTTCTGGTTTGGACACTTTTTTCCGCATGGCCCTTTTGCCCGCTGGGAAGCGAGACTTCTTTGGAGCGCTGATTGGCCTTTCCAGGTTGCTTGGTTGGCCAAAAAGGGCGTATGCGTTTTTTCCTGAATATATTCAGGAAAAAACGCATACGCCCTTTTTGGCCAAGGGCATCATTGTCCACGTTTTGCCGCTTTTCATGTGCTTTCAAGGCGATTCGAATCTACCTCCTGAAATCTGTTTCCTGCAATTCTGCCTTGCTTTCAAAGCCTCTTCGTTGCCTTCCCTTAATATATTTGTGGACGAGAGGTATCATTTAAAACTCTGCAGGTTTGTGAATTGCAGTGCCCCTGAGCTCCATTTTTCAACTCGCTTTTTTGGGAGCTGGCCGCAAAAGTGCAGGATTGCTTCAGGCCCTCTTCTGGTTCTGGGGGCAGGCTGAGCTTGTGCTTAATTCTTCTTCCTGATGGGAAAATAGAGTGACCTGTGCCTGTCCCAACACCTAGAGCTAGTCTCTCATTGGTTCCCCCTCTTCCCCTTCATCCTCAGGACAAATTGCAACCTGTACGGAACAGGAGGTTAAAGGTGCTGATTCTCCAAGGAGGGAGATGGCTAGTAAATCGGCTGGAATGGCGAACCCGAGCAAAGGAGATGAGAAATGAGGTGCGTTTTAGAAACCTTTCCCGATCACACCGTGTACCATCTTCTGGGTTTCTCATGCCTGTTTTCGACGTAGGAAGATGCCCTTGAACCTGGAGATTTGGGACCCATGGGATGGGTACCATGCAGTATTACTTGAAAGGGTCTGCGTTGGCTCACCCAACCTCACCGAACCTCTCAGCCCCAAGAGTGTCCACCCTTATGTCTCAATCAGCTGTGGGTCTAGATATGGTCAATCCAGGTTGCATCACAGCCCCTGAACGAATTTTGTAAGAATTTCTCTCTCTTTCACTGCCTTTGTTTCACGGGTTTTGAAAAGTAATTTATTTTTATAATGGGGTTTAGCTGCTTTTCACGGCTGTGTTTATGCCGCTTTACACCCCCTTGACTCACTTACAGAGAGATATCAATACATAGGTTTGAAGATTCTTACTAGTCAGATATATTCTTGTGCGGTGAATAGGGGGTGTTGAGTCCAGTTCACTGAAAAAGGAATAGGTCTTGTGTCTTACATATTGGGTTTATGGAACGGTATCTGAGCTAATTTGAAACCCTTGTTTTATGCATCACCCCACCTCACCTTTCCCGTTCAGCAGCCATAGTGTGTTTCCTAAACGTGGGACTCTGTTCTGTTTTGCAATTCAGTTCAAGTGTAGCGATTTTCACATTCCCTCTAGAAGTGATATATTATGATAAGTGTCTTTTTCTGTGTGACTTATTTCACTTAGAATCATCGTACCTAAATCCACTCATCGTGCTGCTACTAGCCTTATGACGTGGATTTCATGGCTGAGTGATATTCCATTGTACATGAGGACCACAACTTCTTTATCCATTTTTCTCTTTCCTAGGATATTTAAGGTGTAATGAAGTGGGGGTTCTTGTCCACAGAGCAGCCCTAAACTTTGGGGTGCCTGTGTCTTGCTGATTTTTAGTTTTCCCAATTTATACGCCCATGAGTGGAAGTGCCCTATGCTCTCCAAGCTGTGTTTTTTAGATGTTTCAGAACACACCGTACACTTCTCCAGAGTGGCTGTTGGCAATTTACATCCCACCCATCAGCGTAGCAAGGCTCCCATTTCTCCATGGCCGGTCCTGCATTTCTGGTTTGGACACTTTTTTCCGCATGGCCCTTTTGCCCGCTGGGAAGCGAGACTTCTTTGGAGCGCTAATTGGCCTTTCCAGGTTGCTTGGTTGGCCAAAAAGGGCGTATGCGTTTTTTCCTGAATATATTCAGGAAAAAACGCATACGCCCTTTTTGGCCAAGGGCATCATTGTCCACGTTTTGCCGCTTTTCATGTGCTTTCAAGGCGATTCGAATCTACCTCCTGAAATCTGTTTCCTGCAATTCTGCCTTGCTTTCAAAGCCTCTTCGTTGCCTTCCCTTAATATATTTGTGGACGAGAGGTATCATTTAAAACTCTGCAGGTTTGTGAATTGCAGTGCCCCTGAGCTCCATTTTTCAACTCGCTTTTTTGGGAGCTGGCCGCAAAAGCGCAGGATTGCTTCAGGCCCTCTTCTGGTTCTGGGGGGCAGGCTGAGCTTGTGCTTAATTCTTCTTCCTGATGGGAAAATAGAGTGACCTGTGCCTGTCCCAACACCTAGAGCTAGTCTCTCATTGGTTCCCCCTCTTCCCGTTCATCCTCAGGACAAATTGCAACCTGTACGGAACAGGAGGTTAAAGGTGCTGATTCTCCAAGGAGGGAGATGGCTAGTAAATCGGCTGGAATGGCGAACCCGAGCAAAGGAGATGAGAAATGAGGTACGTTTTAGAAACCTTTCCCGATCACACGGTGTACCATCTTCTGGGTTTCTCATGCCTGTTTTCGACGTAGGAAGATGCCCTTGAACCTGGAGATTTGGGACCCATGGGATGGGTACCATGCAGTATTACTTGAAAGGGTCTGCGTTGGCTCACCCAACCTCACCGAACCTCTCAGCCCCAAGAGTGTCCACCCTTATGTCTCAATCAGCTGTGGGTCTAGATATGGTCAATCCAGGTTGCATCACAGCCCCTGAACGAATTTTGTAAGAATTTCTCTCTCTTTCACTGTCTTTGTTTCACGGGTTTTGAAAAGTAATTTATTTTTATAATGGGGTTTAGCTGCTTTTCACGGCTGTGTTTATGCCGCTTTACACCCCCTTGACTCACTTACAGAGAGATATCAATACATAGGTTTGAAGATTCTTACTAGTCAGATATATTCTTGTGCGGTGAATAGGGGGGGGGTGTTGAGTCCAGTTCACTGAAAAAGGAATAGGTCTTGTCTCTTACATATTGGGTTTATGGAACGGTATCTGAGCTAATTTGAAACCCTTGTTTTATGCATCACCCCACCTCACCTTTCCCGTTCAGCAGCCCATAGTGTGTTTCCTAAACGTGGGGACTCTGTTCTGTTTTGCAATTCAGTTCAAGTGTAGCGGTTTTTACATTCTCTCTAGAAGTGATATATTATGATAAGTGTCTTTTTCTGTGTGACTTATTTCACTTAGAATCGTCGTACCTAAATCCACTCATCGTGCTGCTACTAGCCTTATGACGTTGATTTCATGGCTGAGTGATATTCCATTGTACATGAGGACCACAACTTCTTTATCCATTTTTCTCTTTCCTAGGATATTTAAGGTGTAATGAAGTGGGGGTTCTTGTCCACAAGAGCAGCCCTAAACTTTGGGGTGCCTGTGTCTTGCTGATTTTTAGTTTTTCCCAATTTATACGCCCATGAGTGGAAGTGCCCTATGCTCTCCAAGCTGTGTTTTTTTAGATGTTTCAGAACACACCGTACACTTCTCCAGAGTGGCTGTTGGCAATTTACATCCCACCCATCAGCGTAGCAAGGCTCCCATTTCTCCATGGCCGGTCCTGCATTTCTGGTTTGGACACTTTTTCCGCATGGCCCTTTTGCCCGCTGGAAGCGAGACTTCTTTGGAGCGCTGATTGGCCTTTCCCAGGTTGCTTGGTTGGCCAAAAAGGGCGTATGCGTTTTTTCCTGAATATATTCAGGAAAAAACGCATACGCCCTTTTTGGCCAAGGCATCATTGTCCACGTTTTGCCGCTTTTCATGTGCTTTCAAGGGCGATTCGAATCTACCTCCTGAAATCTGTTTCCTGCAATTCTGCCTTGCTTTCAAAGCCTCTTCGTTGCCTTCCCTTAATATATTTGTGGACGAGAGGTATCATTTAAAACTCTGCAGGTCTGTGAATTGCAGTGCCCCTGAGCTCCATTTTTCAACTCGCTTTTTTGGGAGCTGGCCGCAAAAGCGCAGGATTGCTTCAGGCCCTCTTCTGGTTCTGGGGGCAGGCTGAGCTTGTGCTTAATTCTTCTTCCTGATGGGAAAATAGAGTGACCTGTGCCTGTCCCAACACCTAGAGCTAGTCTCTCATTGGTTCCCCCTCTTCCCGTTCATCCTCAGGACAAATTGCAACCTGTACGGAACAGGAGGTTAAAGGTGCTGATTCTCCAAGGAGGGAGATGGCTAGAAAATCGGCTGGAATGGCGAACCCGAGCAAAGGAGATGAGATATTGAGGTGCGTTTTAGAAACCTTTCCGATCGACACGGTGTACCATCTTCTGGGGTTTCTCATGCCTGTTTTCGACGTAGGAAGATGCCCTTGAACCTGGGGATTTGGGACCTCATGGGATGGGGTACCATGGCAGTATACTTTGAGAAGGGTCGGCGTTGGCTCACCCAACCTCACCGAACCTCTCAGCCCCAAGAGTGTCCACCCCTTATGTCTCAATCAGCTGTGGGTTCTAGATATGGTCAATCCAGGTTGCATCACAGCCCCTGAACGAATTTTGTAAGAATTTCTCTCTCTTTCACTCCTCTTTGTTTCACGGGTTTTGAAAAGTAATTTAGTTTTATAATGGGGTTTAGCTGCTTTTCACGGCTGTGTTTATGCCGCTTTACACCCCCTTGACTCACTTACAGAGAGATATCAATACATAGGTTTGAAGATTCTTACTAGTCAGATATATTCTTGTGCGGTGAATAGGGGGTGTTGAGTCCAGTTCACTGAAAAAGGAATAGGTCTTGTCTCTTACATATTGGGTTTATGGAACGGTATCTGAGCTAATTTGAAACCCTTGTTTTATGCATCACCCCACCTCACCTTTCCCCGTTCAGCAGCCATAGTGTGTTTCCTAAACGTGGGACTTGTTCTGTTTTGCAATTCAGTTCAATTGTAGCGGTTTTTTACATTCCCTCTCTAAGTGATATCTTATGATAAGTGTCTTTTTCTGTGTGACTTATTTCACTTAGAATCGTCGTACCCTAAATCCACTCATCGTGCTGCTACTAGCCTCATGACGTTGATTTCATGGCTGAGTGATATTCCATTGTACATGAGGACCACAACTTCTTTATCCATTTTTCTCTTTCCTAGGATATTTAAGGTGTAATGAAGTGGGGGTTCTTGTCCACAGAGCAGCCCTAAACTTTGGGGTGCCTGTGTCTTGCTGATTTTTAGTTTTCCCATTTTATACGGCCATGAGTGGAAGTGCCCTATGCTCTCCAAGCTGTGTTTTTTAGATGTTTCAGAACACACCGTACACTTCTCCAGAGTGGCTGTTGGCAATTTACATCCCACCCATCAGCGTAGCAAGGCTCCCATTTCTCCATGGCCGGTCCTGCATTTCTGGTTTGGACACTTTTTTCCGCATGGCCCTTTTGCCCGCTGGGAAGCGAGACTTCTTTGGAGCGCTGATTGGCCTTTCCAGGTTGCTTGGTTGGCCAAAAAGGGCGTATGCGTTTTTTCCTGAATATATTCAGGAAAAAACGCATACGCCCTTTTTGGCCAAGGGCATCATTGTCCACGTTTTGCCGCTTTTCATGTGCTTTCAAGGCGAGTCGAATTTACCTCCTGAAATCTGTTTCCTGCAATTCTGCCCTGCTTTCAAAGCCTCTTCGTTGCCTTCCCTTAATATATTTGTGGACGAGAGGTATCATTTAAAACTCTGCAGGTTTGTGAATTGCAGTGCCCCTGAGCTCCATTTTTCAACTCGCTTTTTTGGGAGCTGGCCGCAAAAGCGCAGGATTGCTTCAGGCCCTCTTCTGGTTCTGGGGGGCAGGCTGAGCTTGTGCTTAATTCTTCTTCCTGATGGGAAAATAGAGTGACCTGTGCCTGTCCCAACACCTAGAGCTAGTCTCTCATTGGTTCCCCCTCTTCCCCTTCATCCTCAGGACAAATTGCAACCTGTACGGAACAGGAGGTTAAAGGTGCTGATTCTCCAAGGAGGGAGATGGCTAGTAAATCGGCTGGAATGGCGAACCCGAGCAAAGGAGATGAGAAATGAGGTGCGTTTTAGAAACCTTTCCCGATCACACGGTGTACCATCTTCTGGGTTTCTCATGCCTGTTTTCGACGTAGGAAGATGCCCTTGAACCTGGAGATTTGGGACCCATGGGATGGGTACCATGCAGTATTACTTGAAAGGGTCTGCGTTGGCTCACCCAACCTCACCGAACCTCTCAGCCCCAAGAGTGTCCACCCTTATGTCTCAATCAGCTGTGGGTCTAGATATGGTCAATCCAGGTTGCATCACAGCCCCTGAACGAATTTTGTAAGAATTTCTCTCTCTTTCACTGTCTTTGTTTCACGGGTTTTGAAAAGTAATTTAGTTTTATAATGGGGTTTAGCTGCTTTTCACGGCTGTGTTTATGCCGCTTTACACCCCCTTGACTCACTTACAGAGAGATATCAATACATAGGTTTGAAGATTCTTACTAGTCAGATATATTCTTGTGCGGTGAATAGGGGGTGTTGAGTCCAGTTCACTGAAAAAGGAATAGGTCTTGTCTCTTACATATTGGGTTTATGGAACGGTATCTGAGCTAATTTGAAACCCTTGTTTTATGCATCACCCCACCTCACCTTTCCCGTTCAGCAACCATAGTGTGTTTCCTAAACGTGGGACTCTGTTCTGTTTTGCAATTCAGTTCAAGTGTAGCGGTTTTTACATTCCCTCTAGAAGTGATATATTATGATAAGTGTCTTTTTCTGTGTGACTTATTTCACTTAGAATTATCGTACCTAAATCCACTCATCGTGCTGCTACTAGCCTTATGACGTTGATTTCATGGCTGAGTGATATTCCATTGTACATGAGGACCACAACTTCTTTATCCATTTTTCTCTTTCCTAGGATATTTAAGGTGTAATGAAGTGGGGGTTCTTGTCCACAGAGCAGCCCTAAACTTTGGGGTGCCTGTGTCTTGCTGATTTTTAGTTTTCCCAATTTATACGCCCATGAGTGGAAGTGCCCTATGCTCTCCAAGCTGTGTTTTTTAGATGTTTCAGAACACACCGTACACTTCTCCAGAGTGGCTGTTGGCAATTTACATCCCACCCATCAGCGTAGCAAGGCTCCCATTTCTCCATGGCCGGTCCTGCATTTCTGGTTTGGACACTTTTTTCCGCATGGCCCTTTTGCCCGCTGGGAAGCGAGACTTCTTTGGAGCGCTAATTGGCCTTTCCAGGTTGCTTGGTTGGCCAAAAAGGGCGTATGCGTTTTTTCCTGAATATATTCAGGAAAAAACGCATACGCCCTTTTTGGCCAAGGGCATCATTGTCCACGTTTTGCCGCTTTTCATGTGCTTTCAAGGCGATTCGAATCTACCTCCTGAAATCTGTTTCCTGCAATACTGACTTGCTTTCAAAGCCTCTTCGTTGCCTTCCCTTAATATATTTGTGGACGATAGGTATCATTTAAAACTCTGCAGGTTTGTGAATTACAGTGCCCCTGAGCTCCATTTTACAACTCGCTTTTTTGGGAGCTGGCCGCAAAAGCGCAGGATTGCTTCAGGCCCTCTTCTGGTTCTGGGGGGCAGGCTGAGCTTGTGCTTAATTCTTCTTCCTGATGGGAAAATAGAGTGACCTGTGCCTGTCCCAACACCTAGAGCTAGTCTCTCATTGGTTCCCCCTCTTCCCGTTCATCCTCAGGACAAATTGCAACCTGTACGGAACAGGAGGTTAAAGGTGCTGATTCTCCAAGGAGGGAGATGGCTAGTAAATCGGCTGGAATGGCGAACCCGAGCAAAGGAGATGAGAAATGAGGTGCGTTTTAGAAACCTTTCCCGATCACACCGTGTACCATCTTCTGGGTTTCTCATGCCTGTTTTCGACGTAGGAAGATGCCCTTGAACCTGGAGATTTGGGACCCATGGGATGGGTACCATGCAGTATTACTTGAAAGGGTCTGCGTTGGCTCACCCAACCTCACCGAACCTCTCAGCCCCAAGAGTGTCCACCCTTATGTCTCAATCAGCTGTGGGTCTAGATATGGTCAATCCAGGTTGCATCACAGCCCCTGAACGAATTTTGTAAGAATTTCTCTCTCTTTCACTATCTTTGTTTCACGGGTTTTGAAAAGTAATTTATTTTTATAATGGGGTTTAGCTGCTTTTCACGGCTGTGTTTATGCCGCTTTACACCCCCTTGACTCACTTACAGAGAGATATCAATACATAGGTTTGAAGATTCTTACTAGTCAGATATATTCTTGTGCGGTGAATAGGGGGTGTTGAGTCCAGTTCACTGAAAAAGGAATAGGTCTTGTCTCTTACATATTGGGTTTATGGAACGGTATCGGAGCTAATTTGAAACCCTTGTTTTATGCATCACCCCACCTCACCTTTCCCGTTCAGCAGCCATAGTGTGTTTCCTAAACGTGGGACTCTGTTCTGTTTTGCAATTCAGTTCAAGTGTAGCGGTTTTTACATTCCCTCTCTAAGTGATATCTTATGATAAGTGTCTTTTTCTGTGTGACTTATTTCACTTAGAATCGTCGTACCTAAATCCACTCATCGTGCTGCTACTAGCCTTATGACGTGGATTTCATGGCTGAGTGATATTCCATTGTACATGAGGACCACAACTTCTTTATCCATTTTTCTCTTTCCTAGGATATTTAAGGTGTAATGAAGTGGGGGTTCTTGTCCACAGAGCAGCCCTAAACTTTGGGGTGCCTGTGTCTTGCTGATTTTTAGTTTTCCCAATTTATACGCCCATGAGTGGAAGTGCCCTATGCTCTCCAAGCTGTGTTTTTTAGATGTTTCAGAACACACCGTACACTTCTCCGGAGTGCCTGTTGGCAATTTACATCCCACCCATCAGCGTAGCAAGGCTCCCATTTCTCCATGGCCGGTCCTGCATTTCTGGTTTGGACACATTTTTCCCCATGGCCCTTTTGACCGCTGGGAAGCGAGACTTCTTTGGAGCGCTGATTGGCCTTTCCAGGTTGCTTGGTTGGCCAAAAAGGGCGTATGCGTTTTTTCCTGAATATATTCAGGAAAAAACGCATACGCCCTTTTTGGCCAAGGGCATCATTGTCCACGTTTTGCCGCTTTTCATGTGCTTTCAAGGCGATTCGAATCTACCTCCTGAAATCTGTTTCCTGCAATTCTGCCTTGCTTTCAAAGCCTCTTCGTTGCCTTCCCTTAATATATTTGTGGACGAGAGGTATCATTTAAAACTCTGCAGGTTTGTGAATTGCAGTGCCCCTGAGCTCCATTTTTCAACTCGCTTTTTTGGGAGCTGGCCGCAAAAGCGCAGGATTGCTTCAGGCCCTCTTCTGGTTCTGGGGGGCAGGCTGAGCTTGTGCTTAATTCTTCTTCCTGATGGGAAAATAGAGTGACCTGTGCCTGTCCCAACACCTAGAGCTAGTCTCTCATTGGTTCCCCCTCTTCCCCTTCATCCTCAGGACAAATTGCAACCTGTACGGAACAGGAGGTTAAAGGTGCTGATTCTCCAAGGAGGGAGATGGCTAGTAAATCGGCTGGAATGGCGAACCCGAGCAAAGGAGATGAGAAATGAGGTGCGTTTTAGAAACCTTTCCCGATCACACGGTGTACCATCTTCTGGGTTTCTCATGCCTGTTTTCGACGTAGGAAGATGCCCTTGAACCTGGAGATTTGGGACCCATGGGATGGGTACCATGCAGTATTACTTGAAAGGGTCTGCGTTGGCTCACCCAACCTCACCGAACCTCTCAGCCCCAAGAGTGTCCACCCTTATGTCTCAATCAGCTGTGGGTCTAGATATGGTCAATCCAGGTTGCATCACAGCCCCTGAACGAATTTTGTAAGAATTTCTCTCTCTTTCACTGTCTTTGTTTCACGGGTTTTGAAAAGTAATTTATTTTTATAATGGGGTTTAGCTGCTTTTCACGGCTGTGTTTATGCCGCTTTACACCCCCTTGACTCACTTACAGAGAGATATCAATACATAGGTTTGAAGATTCTTACTAGTCAGATATATTCTTGTGCGGTGAATAGGGGGTGTTGAGTCCAGTTCACTGAAAAAGGAATAGGTCTTGTCTCTTACATATTGGGTTTATGGAACGGTATCGGAGCTAATTTGAAACCCTTGTTTTATGCATCACCCCACCTCACCTTTCCCGTTCAGCAGCCATAGTGTGTTTCCTAAACGTGGGACTCTGTTCTGTTTTGCAATTCAGTTCAAGTGTAGCGGTTTTTACATTCCCTCTAGAAGTGATATCTTATGATAAGTGTCTTTTTCTGTGTGACTTATTTCACTTAGAATCGTCGTACCTAAATCCACTCATCGTGCTGCTACTAGCCTTATGACGTTGATTTCATGGCTGAGTGATATTCCATTGTACATGAGGACCACAACTTCTTTATCCATTTTTCTCTTTCCTAGGATATTTAAGGTGTAATGAAGTGGGGGTTCTTGTCCACAGAGCAGCCCTAAACTTTGGGGTGCCTGTGTCTTGCTGATTTTTAGTTTTCCCAATTTATACGCCCATGAGTGGAAGTGCCCTATGCTCTCCAAGCTGTGTTTTTTAGATGTTTCAGAACACACCGTACACTTCTCCAGAGTGGCTGTTGGCAATTTACATCCCACCCATCAGCGTAGCAAGGCTCCCATTTCTCCATGGCCGGTCCTGCATTTCTGGTTTGGACACTTTTTTCCGCATGGCCCTTTTGCCCGCTGGGAAGCGAGACTTCTT